>NC_088922.1:49600000-49695000 GCF_038396675.1 Hydra vulgaris
TAGTTAAATATACTAACATACATAGTAAAACAATTTAATCAATTTCTAAAAAACTACTTACTTAAACTCTAAAACAAATTCAAGCAAATTCTTTATGCAATACACACTGATGAAATAAAAAAAAAAGATCTATTTAATATTTATCACTAATGCATCGCAAATTAAGCAATGTGGTATCGTTAAATTGACAAACTCAAAACCTTATAAAATGGCAATAGATGGCCTAATCAATGACTCGTAAAGTCACGCATGCGTATTTGAGTTCTCAAAATGCAAAACGAACGGTGAAACTCATAATATAGACGTTGAATTAACGTTGATTCAACGTCGCGTTAAGTTGATCGTTTTCAACGAATTTTCAACGTTGATAAAATGTTGATTTTTGGTTATATGACGTCGCGACTAAAAATCAACCGTAAATCAACGTTGAAATTACGTCGTGTGTCCACTGGGATATTTATAAAACTTGCTAATAATATTTCCCTCTACTAGGTTTAATTCAATTTTCGATTGGTAATTAGATAAGATTAGTTTGCAATTCCTGGCGTGCTGTTTGTAAGCTGATTTGTTATAAATGGTTTTATTATTTGTCTATCTTTTTTATAATAATACTTTGCGGCTTAAGATTTTTTTAATGTATTTTGGATAGTGATTACTCGTTTTGTTATAATACTTTTTCCTAATAGGTACAAATTCATTTATACCAGTACCAAAAAGCCTTAGTAAAATGCTCCAGTAATCCTCAATTGTACAGGCACAAGAAAATTCGAAATCCCAGTTTATTTTTGATAAATATAACTCAAGGCTCTTAAAATCAGCATTAGAAAAGTCGTAGAAAGATTCTGGTTTATTTTCACACTGGTTGAAATTGTTCGTATTTATAGAAAATTGGACTGTGTTATGGTCGCTAGTGCTAAAAGGACACTCAACAGATATATCACTTATAAGAGAACTGTTATTCGAAAAAACAAGATCAAGAAAATTCTTGTTGCATGTAGGTTCTTTAACAAATTGGTGCAAACCGAGTTCATTTACCAAATTTAAGAATATACTATGACACTTTTCGTTTGGTGAAACATAGCTAGGCCAATCCATTTTAGGTAAGTTGAAGTCACCAACAATAATAATCTGCGACACCGAGTAACACAAATTATAAATAATTGAAATCATCAATTCAAGATAAACAACATGTGTTATTGTATGGAAAAGTGGACGATAGGAAGTTATTAGACAGAGTTTCTGAGATCCAAAAATCATATCAACACAGATGATATGATTTTTGGATCTCAGAAAATATCAGTATCTGTTTGCTTAATCTGTACTTGTTCTACTTTAATGTCATTTCTACAGTAAATTGCGACTCCTCCGCCAATTTTAATATGGTCTTTGCGATAAATTGAGTAATCTTTAGGACATAAAATAGCGTTAGAAAGTTTATTATTGAAAAATGTCTCACACACACAGAGATTACAGCCGGTTTTGTAGCCTCGGCATATAAATAAAACTCATGAAGTTTATTGGCAAAGCTTCTTGCGTTAAAAAGACGAAAAGAAAATTTTTTATTTGAACTTTTTTGTAAAGAAAAGCTGTCGATGTTATTGAAATTAATTTGTTTGTTAGCAATATTTTTTCGACTTATTTTTTCATTTTTAACTTTTTTGCTTATTTGATAAATCAAGTTATTTTTGGACGAAAATTTATTATTAATTGACATATAGTTAAAACCAATAGAAGTTAATGACTTGTAACAGTTCAGATTTGATTTCCTGTTATTTGAAATTAATTGCTACTTGACGATTTTAACAACTCTGTCTCTACGTATTCCATAATAATAAACCAAAGGTTGTGCATTTTCTAAATTTAGTTTTTTGCACTCATCTCTTAATAATTTGGCATTATACCTTTCGGCTTCAGTTAAGTCAGAGTTGATAAATACATTGCTAAACCTGCTTGAACTTTTTAAGGTTTTCGCAGCTTTTAAAATAGAACTTCGTTCTTTTTTATTATTAAGGACGACAACAAACGGTGGTTCTTTATCAGATTAAGATTTAAGCTTTATAATTTGTTTAGGTTCAATATTTGAGTTGATTGAACTAAACATATCTAGGATTAATTTTTTATCTTCCTCTTTACCACTTGCAGTATCCAAAACTTTTGATGCAGTGATGCCAAAAATTATTACGTTGTTTTCCCTTTTCTCCCTTTCTTTTATTTCGGCAGCAACAGCATTCATAATATGCAATTGCTCAACTGACTTTTTTAATGGTGTACTGCCACTAACAACGTTTGCCCAAGATGTTGAGGTTTGTGCGCTTGAAGACATTATTTTCTAAAGCTTTAATTCTTTCTAACAACAAAGAATTGCAATTTTTTAGCTCATCGATTGTCTTGTTTAATGCTCCAATTATTTTATCTTGATCGGCTTTATAAGTATTAAACTCAGTTGACTGAACATTTACCATTATTATTTGCTTTAACTTTATTAAACTTTTTTTACTTATAATAATTTCGTTGATAAAATCGTACGCAAATACACGTCTTGTCACTGCAAAAGCGGAAGCGGAAAAATCCGGAAAAATTCTAATATTCTTATTTTCTATACATAAAGTTTTTTTATTTTCTTATAATACATATGCAAAATTTTTTATATATGGAAAGATTTTATATGATTTCTGCGATTGTTTCTTCATTTTTTTAAGATTTTATTATCTCAATTTTAATACTATTATCAACTTTTCTATCGCGTAATTCAAAATATCTCCATCCATGCTTAGTTATGCGCATAGCATTATATAATGATGTATATATTGTAATTTCTCCTGTTTCCATGTTAGTTAATTTAATAGACACTGGATTATTTCTAATTGTCCTTAATCTTTCATATTTTGGATTTATAATTTTTTATCGTTTTTCACGATTTTTCCCCAACTTGTCTTTTCTCATTTACTTCTTTCACTGGATGTATTCTAGGTCTCCCAACTGATCTTTTCTCATTTATTTATTTCACTTCATTCATAATAGATTCTTTATTTAGGGTAATTCCATGTCAAATCAGCAGGCTCATGTCACCCTATGTTATGGATTATGCTAATTTTTTTTATATGTTATAGGTTTTATGAAAATTAAGAAAATATGAAATTTGGAACCTCCAACCCTTTATGGTTCTTGAGATATTCAGAATTCAATTTTCTTATTTATGCTGACTCATCATTTTTTGCAAAATACTTTTTTGTTGTTAAATAGCAATATTTTATGAACCAAATGAGGTATCATTCTAAAATTTTGTACATAGACAATCTTCTACATGGCGGATACAAATTGAAAATTGAAAATTTTTTTAACGGCCATAATTACATGCAAATTAGATAATAAAGGCATATACTTTGGGGTATTTCAACGGTCAAAATAGTGATGTCACCTTGATCATTTTTTTGAGGCACTGTTATAACTTGCAGTATAGGTATCAAAATCACTATTAATAAAAAATGTTACTGCATTTTTCAACTTTTCTAAATGCAACCTTTTAAGTAAAGCTTATATATATATATATATATATATATATATATATATATATATATATATATATATATATATATATATATATATATATATATATATATATATATATATATATATATATATATATGCTGAGTCAGCATAAAATTTGTTTATTTATGACAAAACTTGCTATACTTTAATTTTATGCCGTAAAAAGATATTGTTAAAATCTTTTTGAAGCTATAATAAATTTATACTTTTTTTTTTTGTACCTGGAGAGGGCTCATGGTCTAAAGAGGACGCAGGGGGTAATGAAGCATTTTACCAGCCCCCCCTGCTTTTTTTTTCTTTTTTTTTTTGTTAAAAACCTGAAGAAAAGGATAATTTTTCAGCCAAATTGTGCCAATTACACATACTCACATAAAGTTGTATCTTCACTGAATTTGAGAAAATAACATACAAATATAAAAATAATAAGGCATTAGAAGTTTTTTTATAAATCTTTATTATTTTTTTCAATAATTTCTATATTTATACTATATATTTTTTCCATCTAACTCAGTTTCTGAAATTTTATTTATGTGACCATTTGTTGTAGATGGCGAATTAATGGTACATAAAATATGATTTGATGGGACCTAACACATATCTTCTTGTGCGGACCAAAAAAACTTGGGCAGGGACAATGTGGATGCATAAATTGAATTTTATAATCTCAATCTCTTTCATCTTTTTTGGTTATAATTATAATCCACCAAAAATTGTCATACTTGCAAGCTACATAATCCATATGATTAATAATCTGCTGCACAACCAGCTTATTTGGTATCTGCACAAGGTTAAATGTCTGAGCATCAGTTTGTTGACTCATCCTTTTAAAAGAAGTTGTATATTTATTAATTATTATAAAATGGTGGAAGCATCTTGTTCCTTGCAAGATTCTTCCCAAAGTAAACTGTTGTAATGATGGTCGAACTTCATTTATTTCTGTTTTATGAACCAAAATGAATTCAATGTTTTTATATTGGTTACACAAAATTCAAATATCTTATCTACATCTAAAATTTGTCCAGTCATTGCCCTTTTTAAATTGGCTTGTGCAGTTAGTCTTTTTACTGTGCCCCCAATACCACCACAAGCAGATTTACCATGGCTTGTGGCAAAAAAAACCCATTCAGCATCAATATCAAAGTCTTCTTTGTGATGGCAAAGATTAATAAAATTTCTTAAAGTTTTCATATTGTGCTGCACATCCATCAGTGAAGTTTTTAATATTATTAATTTATAGAATTTTTGCTTTAATGTAATTGATAATGAGCAGTTGTATTTTATATACAAAGTATAACACATCGCTCAATAAGTCCGTAGGATAGCTAATAAAACAACAACATTTTGACATAATTTGATTTTATTCATCAACATAGTCTCCTTTTAAGGCAATACAGTCATTCCAGCGCTTCTCTAACTTTTCGATACCATGTTTGTAGAACGATTTATCTTTTCCTTCAAAATATGCTTCAGTTTCGGCGATGACCTCCTCATTCGATCCAAATCTCTTTCCCTGGAGCATCCTTTTGAGATCTGAGAACAGCCAATAATCGCTGGGGGCCAAATCAGGCGAGTATGGTGGATGGGGCAACAATTCGAAGTGTAATTCATTCATTTTTACCATTGTTTTCATTGACTTGTGACACGGTGCATTGTCTTGATGAAAGAGAATTTCTTTCTTCTTCATGTGCGGTCGATTTTCGTCAATTACAGCCTTCAATCGTTCCAATAATGCCATGTAATATTCGCTGTTGATCGTTTTACCTTTCTCAAGATAATCAATGAACAATATACCATGGCTATCCCAAAATATGGAGGCCATAACCTTGCCAGCAGAAGTTTGAGCCTTTGGGCGCTTTGGGCGGCTTTCACCCGCTGGTGTCCACTCAGCCGACTGTCGATTTGACTCAGGAGTGAAATGGTGGATCCATGTTTCATCCATTGTGACGTAGCGACGCAAAAAATCCTTTTTATCTCGGTGAAATAGTGCCAGACATGCTTCAGAATCATCGATTCGTTGTTGTTTTTGGTCCGGTGTTAGCAAACGCGGCACCCATTTCGAACAAAGCTTTCTCATACCCAAATGTTCGTGTAATATTGTAAACACACTGCCTTCTGATATCTTTATGGCCTCGGCAATCTCCTTCAATTTCAATTTGCGGTCGGATAAGACGATTTTATGGATTTTTTTGATGTTTTCCTCAGTAACTGCCGAATTTGGGCGACCGGAGCGTTCAGCATCATCGGTGTTTGTACGACCACGTTTAAAGTCAGCAAACCACTTTTCAACCATTTGCCTCGATGGAGAGGAGTCCGAATAACACTTATCAAGCCATTGTTTGGTCTGCACCGTGTTTTTTCCCATCAAAAAGCAATGCTTAATGAGCACACGAAATTCTGATTTTTCCATTTTTTTTAATTTACAAAAGTTGATTCAATCGTTCACACACTAACTTGGTAAATAATGGTCCGATTGTCATGAAACTTTGACAGATATCGTTTGAAGGTTGGTACTTTCTAAAAACAATACGGATTCGGTATTTGTGTTGCCATCTATATGTCATCCTACGGACTTATTGAGCGATGTGTTACATCATGCTCAACTTCATCAGAAAGAAAGCAAAATGACTTAGATATCAGTTTACCATTTGATTTATAGTATATAATAATAGGATGAAGTGTACATTTTGGTTTATTTCAGTGGTATCTTTGCACCTCATCCTGAACAATAAATTGAAAGTTCTCTGCAAAGTCACCCAATATTATTCAGTCATTGTGATTTAAAAACTCTTCACAGTCTTTGAGGTACTTGGCCTGACTTTTAGCTATAAATGAATGAGATGTAAGTTTATCTATTTTACTGCATAAGGTCAATAACATCTTCAGTATTGATTTTTTGATTGATCAGTGTAGTTCTATCTGTACCTTCCCATTGATTAGTTGTTATTTCTTTTTTACTGTTGTCAAATTTTCCTGTTAAGAATTCTTTTAAAGCAGTAATATCAGGACACAGTAGACATCAATGTAACATGCTTTCTAGATTATCCCGATTGCAAACAATCATTCCCATTAAATCCCTATAGTCTTAACATTCTGATGATAGATACAGACACAGACACTGTGAGTGCCAGACAAGTTTGTGGTTACCCACAATCTTGGTTAATAGCTGCAAAACTTTAAAAATACAACATTTAAATTAGAGTGTTCAGATTTAAATGCAACATTAAGTTTTTTTAAATTAATCAAAATACTCCCATCATCAAATATTAGTCTTTTTTGCATGTGTTGCATGTACTCTATACTGACAAACTCTTTTTTTTCCAGGCATCATTTGTGTATACTCGTCACTTTGATAAAAGCTATGAACTAGATCAATGGTTTCATAGGAAAGCAACTTTACTTTTTTTGATGATGGTTCATACGAAAATCCATGCTTTTCTTAGCTTTTCTAGACTTTCGTATAAGGTAACCTTATGTAACCTTATGTAAAAACTGCTGCATAGTTTCCAGGTACAACAGGAATATCTTGTGTTTTAAGAGTTCTTGCTATTGATAGCAATATCTTCACATTTCCTATAAAAAAATCATTTCTAAAAACTAATATCAACTAAGCATCGTAAAGAACATATAAGTATATTTATTAATTTATAAAACAATTAAATTTTAAATTTATAAAAATATTCGAATTTTCTTCTTAAAAAAGCATTTTGTTGTCTTATTATTTTTTTTAGTTTATTTAATTACTATTTTATAATCATTCTTTTCACGAAAATAATATTAAAATTGCCTTTTACGTTTTTCTTTTGATTTCCATGTTTTTTAAATAGATTACAGCATTTCTGAATTTTTTTTTCAAATGCAACTCCGAAGTGTTCTCTATGATAATAGCAAACTGTTGTAAACAATTTTCGACAATCAATTAAACCAGCTCTCCATAATAACTTGTGTTTTTCATCACTTGAAAATGTTGATTGGTCTAAAAGACTTTGTCTTCTTATTAAACCTTGCTTGTGACAGTCAACATTACAATCTAATTCAATAGAACACTTTTACATAATTTCCAACTTTTGAATTTATTCAAAAAGTCTAGTTTTCAAATATTTTACAAAATAAGTATTTTTTAAAAATACCATTAACATTATTTAGTTTTATGGTAAACTATTTATACATTTTGTTATAATATCCATATAATTGGATGTGCCATATTATATGACTTCCTCTTATACATGATTAAAGGGTAATTAATTTTATTTTATTTACAGATCATATAGTAATTATTTAACATTTATTAATTAGTTAAGTAAATATAAAAATTCTGCAAAGTAACAGGAAATTAATATATACAACATGAAATTAGAAGCAATAATATAATAATGAGGAAATAAAAGGTTTAATCTATAAAAGAATAAAATATGTCTTATATAAATATAGCCTTTTACAAAAAAAGTCTTTTATAAATGCATTTGGAATACAGCCTAGTAAAGTTTCTATACTTAAAAAAATGTTGGTCTTTTACAAAAAAAAATTAGCTTCAATAAATAAAAATATTTTTTCTAATTATTGCTCCGTAAGGCCTCTAAAATTTTCAATTTTGGAAAAATATTTAATTTGGAAAATTTAACTAATTTTATATAAATCTTTTTTTTTGGGGGGGAGGAGCTGATTGCCCCTCCCCATATCTTGAACCTACCCTTGGCACAAAAAAATATGTAAATAAATTTCAAATTTATTATTGCCCTGAAAAAGACGTTAACACTATCGTTTTACAATATAAAATTAATATATACCTAATTTTGTCATAAATAATTTAGCAACAAATTTTATGCTGACTCAGCATATATATAAGCTTTACTTAAAAGGCTTCATTTAGAAAAGTTAAAAAATGCAGTAACATATTTTTTATTGCATGTTATAACAATGCCTCAATTGCATATATTGCAAGTTATAACAATTCCTCAACAAAAAAAAAGATCAAGGTGACATCACTATTTTGACCGTTGAAATACCCCAAAATATATGCCTTTATTATCTAATTTGCATGTAATTATGGTGGCCAAAAAAATTTTCAATTTGTATCCGCCATGTGGAAGATTGTCTATGTACAAAATTTCAGAATGATACCTCATTTGGTTCATAAAATATTGCTATTCAACAACATAAAAGTATTTTGCAAAAAATGATGAGTTAGCATAAATGACAATTTATGTTTTTTTCTGCTGATTTGACATGGAATTACCCTTTAATAACCCATTATCCATAGCAATCATTTGCAATGTAGCAAGATTGTCAGATGTTTTTGAAATGTTATTTTCTTCTAATAGATTTTTTTAATTTTTCTTTGTATATTTCATATTTATTTTATTATATAAAGAAAAAAATTTAACTTATTTTTAAAAAAATTTTTAATAACAATATTCATTTTATTTCCGTCTGATTGAAATTGTAACAATCATCGGATTTTACTACGCTTCAGTATCTGCTGCAACAGCTGCATTATATGTTGCTTTAATTTGTACATCTACTACTGATGATTTTAATCTTTCTGATTGTTTACTCACATCAATGACAAAAAGTGGGTATAAATCTTTATAGTCAGAAGGAATTATATTGCTTTGTGTAATCAATTCATTCATTCCATAAAATTTTTCACTAAATAAAGATAGATCTCTATAAGTTCTTGAAAATTGATGATTTAGGAATGATAAATTATAATCAACAGCAGGATATCTTTCCTGATTAAGTATAATGTACATATTTTTCAAGCCACGATCAAATATTGAAAGATTAAGATCTTGACCTCCATCCTTATTTGTTTGAAACCCAACAACAATGTATCTTGGTTTTTCAGGAGATGTCTTTACGCTCAATCTCCAAGAAAATATTGTAGATTGTGAAACAGGTATATTATCACACTGCTGCACGCGAAAATTTACTGGAATTGTCACTTTTGGTTCAATAGATTTATAAAGAATAATTCTTTCTATATCTGATGGAGTCACATATGGTATAAACAATGATATTTTATCAAGATTAACTTTTCCTGCAGCTACAGCAGCAAGTCTTAAAATTGCATTACAATCACTTTTTCTTACAAGAGTTAGTGTATGTTTAAACCCATAAATAACTGTGTCGTAATCATCACAGAATCTAAAAATGTGCCTTAAAGGTATGCTAACTGAAAATGTTTCTTTTTGTAGTTGGTTTCTGAATTATGTATGCTTGTCTCAATGCAAACCCTGAGTTATCAGCAAGTACTGCTGTTGTTGCAGAATCTTTATACCACAATTGATTTAATCCTTGCGCTAATTGAAAGTCGTTTGGGTGTTTAAGCATTCCTAATTCATGGAATTCAAATCTTTCAACTCCTTCATCAACAGTTGTGATTTCTGTAAAATTTAATACTTTAGAAGTTGTCATTTTATTTTTTTATATGCAATATAAAAAAAAATTTTTGTTAGACAATTCTAAAAAACTAATAATTGTATAAAAATTACGCAAATCTAAGACCACGTCTAGAGTTGTTACGACATAATATGTCTGGCAGATCTGTCGACATACTTTCAGACATATTTTCTGCCGACATAAAATATGTCCCACATATTTTCGATTGACATATTTTGACATAATTTTATGTCTGAATTATTTTCTGCTGACATAAAATATGTCAGACATATTTTCTGTCGACATATTTTGACATAATTTTATATCTGAATTATTTTCTGCTGACATAAAATATGTCAGACATATTTTCTATGGACATATTTTGACATAATTTTATATCTGAATTATTTGCTGTTTGATATTCTTGAAGAAAAAATCAATCTAACAAATTTATTGCGCATTTCAACTTAATTTACAGAGTTAAGTAAAAATAGTTTAACAAACTTGTTGCTTTTTTGCAATCAATCATAATTGAAGGTCAAACAAATTGTTTGCTCAATAATTGAGCAAACAATTTGTTTTTTGCTTTTTGATTTCAAATATGCAACTCATTTTTTACCATCACGTCAAGTTGTAAAGATATTTGGGTTCAGATCTATTATATTTGGGGTAAAGTGCCTAATATTGTCAAAAAAAAAGTTGTTCAAAAGTATGTCAACTTGGGTCTCAAAAAAAGCGTATTTTAGAAGATAGTATAGAGATTTTAGAAAACATAAAAATTTTTCCTTAAAATTTTTTGGCAAAAAAATTATTTGAAAAAATGCTAAAGACTCTTAAAAAAATGTCAACAAAATGTTTTTCAGCATTAATACAAAAAATACTTATTTTTATTACAAACGAATAACATCTTTAAAATCTCTATGAAAATACGCTTCTTTTGAGACTCAGGTTGACATACTTTTGAACGAATTTTTTTTCGACAATATTAGGGACTTTACCCCAAATTCTAAAGATTTGAACCCAAATATCTTTACAACTTGACGTGATGGTAAAAAATGAGTTGCGTATTTGAAATCAAAATAAGAAATCCTACATAAAAAACATATTGTTTTCTTGGCACCAGAAAAAATTTTTGTTTTTGTTGACCTGTGTTATGCTTCATAAAACTTTTATTTTAAATCCTATAAGCAAATATCTTTTGTTTCATAAAGGTCTTTTTCTGCCCTTTTTAGCGATGTATCATTTGATAGTATTGACAAAGTATTTTTAGCAATGTATCATTTGAGAGTATCGACTAGTATTGATGCATCATTTGATAGTTATTGATAGTATTGATTAGTATGGATTAGTATTGGCGATTTCCCTTATTAAAATGTAAAAACCATCTCAAGCTGAGTTTTTATTACTGAAAATGGTTTTCATTAATATGACTAAACTTAAAATTATTCTCTTGATTAAAATAATATTTTAAAAAAAAAACATTTTTAGTTATTTTCAACTAATAGTTGATTCATTCAATTAATTATTCTCCATTTTTGACTTTAAATCGTAAGGAAAACGAAAAAAATAGTTATTCCAATATATATTTCACTCAAAACATTTTATGCAAGTTTATGGCAGTTAATTATGCTGTTATAATGCAGTTGTCAATTATTTTATTGTTAAATAAATCATGACTATTATAACTAAAAGTATATTATTTGTAATTAGTTATAAATTATTAGCGGTTAGTCTTCTTAATATGAATTTAATGAGCTGAATATAACTTTTGTGAAATATTTCAAATTCTTCAGCTTAAATGAATTTAATTTAGCACGAATTTTTTGAAATTCTGTGAACCGTTTTTTTCATAGAATCTTTTGAATTCAATTTTCCATATTGAAATCTTTTTCAGGATCAACTAATAATAACAATAAAAATAAAAATAACTGAAAAGTTTTTTTTTTATTATTATTTTAATCAAAGAAATAATTTTAAGTTTAGTCATACTAATAAAAACTACTTTCAGTAATAAAAACTCAGCTTGAGATGGTTTTTACATTCTAATAAGGGAAAGAGCCAATACTAATCAATACTAATCAATACTATCAAATACTATCAAATGATGCCTCAATACTAGCCCACATCCAACCAAGACGATGTGTTTCACAGAGCATTATTGTATCATCACAAGGTAAATGTAAGCCTTGAGTAGTAAAGGTAAAGGTAAGCCTTGAGAAGCGTGATTATTTATTTTTATTATTTTTATGAATTCAAGTGCGAAAATGGCTCCCGACAGTCTTGGATTGGAACTAAGAAAGAAAATTATTGGCGATTACGTAACTGGAATGTCATAAAAAAGTATTTGTGATAAATATCACGTGAAAAAATGGACCGTATCAAGACTATGTTCCAAATATCGTTCTACGGGGAAGTTGGCAGCAGATAACAAAGGTGGAAGACCGCGTTCCACCACTTCTAGAGAGGATTCTATGATCGTCAGATCCGTCAAGAAGGATCCTTTTCTTGACGGATCTGACGATTGAGGCGGCCAATCCATCACCGATAGGTGGTTTCAAGACAACCACCTATCGGTGATGGATTGGCCGCCTCAATCTCCGGATCTCAACCCAATCGAGAACCTGTGGGAGATCGTCAACTGCAGAATTAATTGTGAAGGTGTTCGTAATAAGGATCAACTGTTTGAAAAAATCCAAAAGGCCTGGGCAGCAATTCCACAAAGTTTCATTGATCACCTGATCGAATCTATGCCTCGAAGATGCAAAGCTGTGATCGACAAAAAAGGCTTCGTCACGAAATATTGATAGCGAAATACAGCTTGGTCAACATTTTGTCGAGTTGCACTTGTTTTGTCCAGAAGGAAATCAACTTTTTTTAATACTTTTGATTAATTTATTAATTTTCGTGTACAAATAATGAACTTTGTGATGAATAAAACTTGAAGAACTTAGTCTCTAAACAGTTACATAGTTATTTCTCTAAATTGAAAAAATGCAGCACTTTTATATAAAGAAACTGAATTAGCATTATTTGGTTGCACTCGTTTTGTCCGATACTGTATGTATACTTGTTATCTGACATTTTAATACCATTATAATGTTATGACTATGTAAAAATTTTATGAAAATGTTTTTATATTTACGGCAATGTAAAGCGATTCTTGATGATAATACATGTACCAGAAAAAATCTGGCCATGTTCTGATGTGGTGTTTACGGAAACCGTGCATCATTTTAAATAACTAATTGTTTTGAAATGTCATGCGTCAATGCGTTGTGAAACGAATTAAGGACACTGGTACAATCAAAAGGAAATCAGGAGGTGGAAGAAAAAAATATTTTGTAAAATGTAAAAACCATCTCAAGCTGAGTTTTTATTACTGAAAATGGTTTTCATTAATATGACTAAACTTAAAATTATTCTCTTGATTAAAATAATATTAAAAAAAAAACAACATTTTTAGTTATTTTCAACTAAAAGTTGATTCATTCAATTAATTATTCTCCATTTTTGACTGTAAATCGTAAGGAAAACGAAAAAAATAGTTATTCCAATATATTTTTCACTCAAAACATTTTATGTAAGTTTATGGCAGTTAATTATGCTGTTATAATGCAGTTGTCAATTATTTTATTGTTAAATAAATCATAACTATTATAACTAAAAGTATATTATTTGTAATTAGTTATAAATTATTAGCGGTTAGTCTTCTTAATATGAATTTAATGAGCTGAATATAACTTTTGTGAAATATTTCAAATTCTTCAGCTTAAATGAATTTAATTTAGCACGAATTTTTTGAAATTCTGTGAACCGTTTTTTTCATAGAATCTTTTGAATTCAATTTTCCATATTGAAATCTTTTTCAGGATCAACTAATAATAACAATAAAAATAAAAATAACTGAAAAGTTTTTTTTTTATTATTATTTTAATCAAAGAAATAATTTTAAGTTTAGTCATACTAATAAAAACTACTTTCAGTAATAAAAACTCAGCTTGAGATGGTTTTTACATTCTAATAAGGGAAAGAGCCAATACTAATCAATACTAATCAATACTATCAAATACTATCAAATGATGCCTCAATACTAGCCCACATCCAACCAAGACGATGTGTTTCACAGAGCATTATTGTATCATCACAAGGTAAATGTAAGCCTTGAGTAGTAAAGGTAAAGGTAAGCCTTGAGAAGCGTGATTATTTATTTTTATTATTTTTATGAATTCAAGTGCGAAAATGGCTCCCGACAGTCTTGGATTGGAACTAAGAAAGAAAATTATTGGCGATTACGTAACTGGAATGTCATAAAAAAGTATTTGTGATAAATATCACGTGAAAAAATGGACCGTATCAAGACTATGTTCCAAATATCGTTCTACGGGGAAGTTGGCAGCAGATAACAAAGGTGGAAGACCGCGTTCCACCACTTCTAGAGAGGATTCTATGATCGTCAGATCCGTCAAGAAGGATCCTTTTCTTGACGGATCTGACGATTGAGGCGGCCAATCCATCACCGATAGGTGGTTTCAAGACAACCACCTATCGGTGATGGATTGGCCGCCTCAATCTCCGGATCTCAACCCAATCGAGAACCTGTGGGAGATCGTCAACTGCAGAATTAATTGTGAAGGTGTTCGTAATAAGGATCAACTGTTTGAAAAAATCCAAAAGGCCTGGGCAGCAATTCCACAAAGTTTCATTGATCACCTGATCGAATCTATGCCTCGAAGATGCAAAGCTGTGATCGACAAAAAAGGCTTCGTCACGAAATATTGATAGCGAAATACAGCTTGGTCAACATTTTGTCGAGTTGCACTTGTTTTGTCCAGAAGGAAATCAACTTTTTTTAATACTTTTGATTAATTTATTAATTTTCGTGTACAAATAATGAACTTTGTGATGAATAAAACTTGAAGAACTTAGTCTCTAAACAGTTACATAGTTATTTCTCTAAATTGAAAAAATGCAGCACTTTTATATAAAGAAACTGAATTAGCATTATTTGGTTGCACTCGTTTTGTCAGATACTGTATGTATTAACAATGACACATATTTAAAAGTAAATGTATATGGTCTGCCCTTTTTTAAATCTAGCAATACCTAGCTTTAGTCTTTGCTTTGGTTGTTTATTTCTAAACCTCTGTTTCTTGTTACTTTTTTTTGTGGCAAACAAAAACCAAACTTGTGTAAAAAGTTTCTCAAAGAGTTTTTTTGGAAAGTTTCATATGCTTTCAGAAAATGGTCATGTTTGCAAACACTTTTTTTTGAAGTATGATAATGTTAAAAATTTTTCATGTGATACTTCAGCGTTAGCAAAATATTAAATATATAAAAAGAAAGTTGTTTTCAATCCTGCCAATTTTTTTCTACTTTGAGACCTTTATAATTCATCGTAGCAAACTGTTTGCTAAGATGAGCTGTAAAGAATATGTAAAGTGTTTAAAAGTCTTTTGATTTACTTTGAACTCAAACACAAAAGATATATCTTTTAAGGGTAAAACTAGAAATATACCTTTTTTCCAATATATCATGATTGTGTGTTTTAAATAAATTTTGTTTATTTATTAAATCAAAAATATTTTGGGGGACAGTTTCATCAGTTTTGCAGTGTATCGAGGAATTGCTTTTTCTATTTCAGATGGTCTTGCTAAATGATTTGCAGTCAATAACCTTTCGAAAGCAGAAAAACTTAGGTGATTCAGGTGAATCAGGTGAGTATCAAATAGAAAGTTAGTCCAATTTCTGTTAATTGTCGTATTTCGATTTGTTTATTCCAAATGTTTTTTTATTTCGTTCTTAAATATGCTTTTAATTGGATTTGTTTGTAACTTCATGTTTCTTCATATATTTTCCTTTTTTAGTGTCAAACAAAGAATACGCTAATTATTTGAGAGATAGGGTTGAAATTTCCAAAGAAAGTAAAAGTCAAACTAGTTTCACTCTAAGTTATTGTATATAGTTTTAAAATTTTGAAATTGAAGTATTGCAATGTTTATTTAGTTTTAGTCTTTTAATTTTCGTATTTAATTATTTGCCCGGATTGATATAATTATCGTGTATGATCTAAATAAGTAAAAGAAAAAAAGAACTTTACAGCGCGATATTATACAGTGCAACATTGTGCTTTATTGTTTTTTGCAGTGTAGAATTAACATCAAAAATGTTAGAAAAACTTTTGAGGACGTTTTTCTTACGTTTTGCCAACGTCGTCAATATAACGTTGACATATGTTTCATTTGTCATTATTCCAACGTCTAAACGACGATAGAAAAGACATTGGTTCAACGTCATTTCAGTCAAAATATAACGTTTGCCTAACGTCTTTATAAAGTCTTTTTTCTTAAAATTTAACGTTGCTCGAACGCCTTTCCGACATCATTTAGCTCAAGTGTAACGTTTTTACAACGTTATTTTTACATTGTTGCAATAACGTTAGCAAAATGACGTTTTTCCGCTGTTTCATTTATAACATCATGCCAATGTCTTTCCAACTATACGGAAGACGTTGGAATAACGTTGTCTCAACTTCATTTTTCTTATTGGGGAAAGTTTTGTTGAAAGCTTACTTTGACATTGTAGGAGAGAGCTGGTATTAATGAAGAATTTTTTTCCATCATTCTGTAGCATTTCCAAAAGTTTTTCAATAGCTCTGGAAAACGGGAACCTTTTAAAGAAAAGAAAATATAATGCATCGGTGAAATTGTTATTATAAATATTCGCTACTAAAGTTCGCACTTAATTTTTATCATTGAAGATGTTGAACTAATTGGGCTAATGTTTTAAGGAAAACCCTAGTGGAAACACACTCAGTGATTTTATAAAAAAATGCATGATAATTAAGCAATCTCATCATATTGAAATTAAGGACAGTTCTATTAATTTGCTTGATACGGTCGTATCATATTAAAAAAAAAAGTTCTTCGTCGTGCACGACGAAGAACTTTTTTTTTTAATACGATTTAAAGCCACAATTTCTTTTTACTCTTTGTATAGTGGAAGCATTTTTCTTAAATTTATTCGCTAAAGTTCGAAGAAAAATCTCCGGTTTTCTGTCAAAAGCATCTTTCACTGTTTTATCAAGATCTCGCCTAACAAAATATTTTTTTCTTCCACCTCCTGATTTCCTTTTGATTGTACCAGTGTCCTTAATTCGTTTCACAACGCTCAGCACTGTTCTCAAAGCAAGCTGCAACTCTTTAGAAATTGTTTTGTTTGATAAACTAGGATTTTCAACGAAAAAATGAAAAGTTTTTTCTCGCTTCTTATCTTGATTTGATGACATTTCAATTAAAACTAATTGTTTTGATGACAAAGTTATTTAAGTTTTGAATAACACTAATGACATTTCAAAACAATTAGCTATTTAAAATGATGCACGGTTTCCGTAAACACCACATCAGAACATGGCCAGATTTTTTCTGGTACATGTATTATCATCAAGAATCGCTTTACATTGCCGTAAATATAAAAACATTTTCATAAAATTTTTACATAGTCATAACATTATAATGGTATTAAAATGTCAGATAACAAGTATACATACAGTATCGGACAAAACGAGTGCAACCAAATAATGCTAATTTAGTTTCTTTATATAAAAGTGCTGCATTTTTTCAATTTAGAGAAATAACTATGTAACTGTTTAGAGACTAAGTTCTTCAAGTTTTATTCATCACAAAGTTTATTATTTGTACACGAAAATTAATAAATTAATCAAAAGTATTAAAAAAAGTTGATTTCCTTCTGGACAAAACAAGTGCAACTCGACAAAATGTTAACCAAGCTGTATTTCGCTATCAATATTTCGTGACGAAGCCTTTTTTGTCGATCACAGCCTTGCATCCTCGAGGCATAGATTCGATAAGGTGATCAATGAAACTTTGTGGAATTGCTGCCCAGGCCTTTTGAATTTTTTCAAACAGTTGATCCTTATTACGAACACCTTCACGATTAATTCTGCAGTTGACAATCTCCAACAGGTTCTCGATAGGGTTGAGATCCGGAGATTGAGTGGTTGTCTTGAAACCACTGCTTGACTACTTTTGCAGTGTGTTTCGGATCGTTGTCTTGCTGAAAAACCCAGTTTATTGGCATATTCCATTCAGCATGAGGTAACATAACATCTTTCAGGATATTTTTATACATGAAACGGTCCATTATTCCATCGTTTCGATGTATTGGACCTAGACCGTTAGCAGAAAAACACCCCAGACCATTACATTGCCTCCACCATGCTTCATGGTCTTATGGAAGTAACGTAAATCGAGGCGATTTCCGGCCAGTCGACGTACACGGCAAATGCCATCGCTCCCAATGATGTTGAACTTCGATTCATCACTGAACAGGACAGTTCGCCATTTCTGCACATTCCAGTCAATATGAAACGTAGCAAACAGGAGTCTTTTCTTCTGGTTTATTAGTGAAATTAGCGGTTTCTTTGCAGGGCGTCGAGGCAGCTCTAATTGCTTTTGTATCTCGGCTGATGATATCCAAGGATCCTTCCACTTACGTAATCGCCAATAATTTTCTTTCTTAGTTCCAATCCAAGACTGTCGAGAGCCATTTTTGCACTTGAAGTCATAAAAATAATAAAAATAAATAATCACGCTTCTCAAGGCTTACCGTGTTACATTTACCTTGTGATGATACAATAATGCTCTGTGGAACACAACGTCTTGGTTGGATGTGGACTGTATTGATGTAATGAAACACTTGTTGTATTTCACTTCTTGTATTGATGTTCTTCGATAAAACACTTTGATAAAACTCACTTCGATAAACTGTCTTGATAATACTGACTGATTGACTTCCATATACTGACTGAATTACATGTTGATTTACATGTCTCTTATATAGTAAAATGAACCTGTGCGAACCTGTTCTGGAAGATTCTAGATGCTTCTTTTCGATGCTTCTGGAAGCTTCTGGATGCGTCTGGATGCTTCTGAATGTTTCTGGAATCTTCTGGATGCTACTGATTGCTTCCAGATGCTTCTTCTGGAAACTTCTGGAAGCTTCTGCATGCTTCTGGAAACTTCTGGAAACTTCTGGATACTTCCTTTAATGATTAAAAAACTTCTGTGACGTTGAGACGGACCAGACTTAAGAAAATGAAACAAACCAAAAAAGTTGCACTTGTTTTGTTCGCTGCAAAATGGCACAGCTGATTGCTCATGTCATGGCATGCTATGACTCCAGACTCCTGAACTGTTTGCTGTAGTAGTATAGTTCGTTCAATAACTAAATTTTTATACTTTAAAATTCTCTTTTTAATAGTTTTTTTAAAGCAATTTTAGTTTTATAAATCAATATTATTTAAACTAATTAGTAAAAACATTCCAGATATGAGGTGTACGAAAAGTCATTTTGAGTTGCTCAAGTTTATTTTTGCATTAAGGCTCTAAAAGGGTACTATTTGTACGCAATATATATTTGTACTCTGGTTTTTGTTTATAAAGACTGTAGAAAATTAATGGACTTTTTTGCATTTTGCTATTATACATAAGACTTAGAACATTATATACATTTAGTTCAAAGAATGTTTATAAAGATATTTATTCAAAAAGAGATTCTGCTTTATTTTTTAAATTAATCTTACGTATAGCATGCTTCTGTTTACGATATAGTGGTTCTAGTTTCGTTTTATAGGCACTACCCCATGCTATATTACCATAGTTTTGGTAACTTTGAACAAAACTATAGTAGATTTTTTTAAGTCGTGGTTTTTTTAATAAGTAACGTGACTGGTATATTATTCCTATGCTTTTGGATATTTTACTACCTAAATAAGCGATGTTTATTCCAATTTAGATTTTCGTCAATTAAAACACCCAAAAAATATGTAACAGTATTCCTAATTATTTTTATATTTCAATAAGCAATTTTGGAAAAGAAGATTGAACTTCTTCTTTTAAAAAGGAAGGATGAAATAAAGAAAACTTTGTTTTACTTGAGTTAATAGAGAGTTTGTTTGCCTTAAACCATTCTGAAGTTTTTCTAACTCATTGTTTATTTCTACACACAGTTCGCTAATAGGTTTTCCAGAGATATTAAAGTTGCTATCGTCAGCAAATATTATATTTGAAATTCATTTTTTCGCCATGCAGAAATTGTTTACATTAAGATTAAGAAAAGCAAAGGCCCAAGTATTAATCCTTGAGGTACACCACACTCTATTAATGACGGATTAGAAATTTTATTGTCTTCGTAATATACATATTGCACACGTTTATCTAAATAGCTTTCTATCCACTAGTTAGATCTACTACTTATGTCTTACATATTAAGCTTTGATAAAAATATTTTATGGTTGACCTTATCAAAAGCTTTCGATAGATCTACAAAACACTTAATGTAACTTCTCGGCTTTTTAAAAAAAAATTTATTTTTTTATTTCGGTGCCCCAAGAAGTCCTTACAGTCTTATCACAGAGCAACGCAAATAAGCATTTAAATGAAAGTTCACGCTTCCTTCCTAACCGATGTCGCAGGACTTGCCCAGAAGTGGGAATTTATATAAAACTATTATTTTATATTTTCATTGAACATAATTTGATAAATATTGTTTATAACTTTATATATATATATATATATATATATATATATATATATATATATATATATATATATATATATACATATATATATATATATATATATATATATATATATATATATATATATATATATATATATATATATATATATATATATATATTTATATATATCTTATATTGCTGATTTAGGTGAGCAGTATGACGTCATACTGAAATAGCCTACTGCTGGGGGCTAATAATTTTTAAATGTAATCTTTAAAATAGAGCGAAACTTTTTTCATTTCACACTAAGGTTTCATAAATTAAGACTCATCAGAAACCTTATAGAACAGTGCCGTGGCTACTATATCCAAGCACCCCCTCCTTCAAAAGGGCCCCAAAATTCTTAACAAACTTTTCCAATAGATAATACTAAATAAATAAAAAAACCTTACATTTGGAAAAGGGCCCCTAAATTTGCAAATGAGCCCCTAGGCACAGCTATACTTATATGCTTATATATATATATATATATATATATATATATATATATATATATATATATATATATATATATATATATATATCAGGGTGTAAACTAGCCCAGTAGAGTCCCATCAAACGTGGTATTCCCAAATGCTCATAAAATTGAAAAAAAATTAAAAAGCTCTTAAGAAAAAAAGTGGGAGTGTTGTTGGCCCTGCTTATTAAGTCTTACTGAAAATTCTATTTCAAGTAGTACATATGCTTTGTCAAACATGTTTTTAAAGTTCGCCAAATAACTGCACAAAATAAGTTAGTAACTGGCAAGCAAAATCAATATATTTTTTCAACAAAATAAAACATACAATTAGATCTGCAACTGAAAGTACTAAAAATTTTGAATAGATTTTTGGCTAGATCATTCCCTTTAAACAACTGGGCAAGTGTATACTAAAAAAAGTCTGAGTTCAGTTGCTTTCCATTTTTTAATATCTAATAAAGACCTTGGTTTTCTAGAAAATTTTCTTGGAATGTAAAGACATTTCTGGAACAATCCGCCAGATAAAGTATTGAATATAATCTGAGACAATTTATAACATTTGGGCCATTTGACTATAAGTTGATGAGTCTTTGCGTACCCCTAAGCATTCTAGATGCATAAAGTCTAAAAGAAACATTGTCACCATATCAAAATTGAATTTCATTTAACACACCACTAAGATGTTTAGAATAGTTTTGATGACAAAAATCTGAATCAGTGCCTAAAATTGATGAAATATGTGGGAGTATTATCTTGCCACACCACTCTCCTTTCTGAACACAATGCTCACATCAGTTATAACCATTGTGTCCCTAAATACACTTAACAAATGCTCTAGCTGGTGCATCACATATGATAACAGCTAAATTGATTTCATACTCAATATTTTAATAGATAAAACTATCTATTGAAAGAATTTTGAACTCTACCTAAAAATTATGTAGATAGTCAAAAATGGAATTAGGTTTTTAGGCACCACTTTTTAAACAAACCTTAAAAAATCTAATTTTGATCGCCCAAAATTGTGTCCTAGACCTAGGCTCTGACAGCAACATTTATAAACAGCAAAAACATTTTGTTTTTGCTGTTTATAAATGTTTGCTGTAAACATACATGTAACAAATTTTATTTAAAATTTTTTACATGTATGTTTACATTTTGTCCCTATTTTAGATTTTCATTGAACAATTTTCTACATATTTTTTTAATATAAAATATTTATGGAGTATTATTCTCTTTTACTATCAGCTATCAAGCTGATTGAACTGACTTGATCAACTTCAGCTTCAATTTGAAGCTAATGAGTTTAAAGCTGAAATATCAGCTGCAACCCCTAACTTCAAGACAACATAGTTTATGTGATGTATATACTTTATCATAATACATGTTTTTTTTTAATACTTGAATACTTATTTTTTTATTTTATAATACATGTTTTTTTTTAATACATGTTTTTTTATAATATTCAATACTTAAGAAAATATTGAATTTTGAAGAATATTCTTTAGATAAAAATAATATTTTCTTATATTACTTTAATCGTGGTAATAAACAAAAGTAATATTTACTCCAATAATTTTATTTGTCCCCCAAATTTCATGTAATTCTATCATACATAAGTCTCTCACTAATTCTAATAAATAAAAGTTATTAGCATTGTTATTATAATTATATTTACTAACCTGTCATTACTATTTTTTATCAAAAATACATTCTGGTTGTTGAGGTAACTTTTACTCATATAAGAATGCAAACATTGTTAACAGTCAGAGTGCATTAAGCAGAAATATTTTTAAACATGCTGCAAAATACAAGATATACATAAGATACATATCATATAAGACCTATGACCTGGAACTTAATACTTTTATCCCAACGTTTTAACATTAAATTATGGAAAACAAAAACAGTGTCAACATGCAATAACTCAGTTATAATAAATAAGCATATGGTCATGATCTATATAATAACTTTTTTTAGTTACCGTTATTTGTGTTGAAGTTATCAAGTTAAATTAAAGTTTTATAATTAAAGTTTGAATACAAAAGTTCATATCAATAAAAATTTTATCGATATCGTAAACATAAGTTAAGTATTATAAGTATTTACAAGTATAAGTAGTGTAAGTATAAGTTATTATTAATAATAATAACTTATATATAAGTTATTATATAGTTATATATATTATATATAATAATTATATTATATATAATATATTACATATAATATATTAATTATATTATTTATAATAATATATAATTATATATAACTATGTATTAATAACTTATATATAAATAATATAAAACTTATACATAATAATATTATGTATTTTATGATATTATTGTTAATATAGCAAGCGTACAATTTTAAATCAAAGTCAAAAAATATCAATGAATAAAAAATGAGGTAGATACATAACAATAAAGCCATTTTTTGCATTTATATGTAAACACTTAATATTTATATCTCACGGTGGTAAAACTTCGTTAGCATCAGTCATTTTGCTTGCATAAAATATAGAAAAATCAATGGAAAAGAGTGGATCTGTAAAAACAATTTAAAAGCTTTATATTCCCTAAATATAACTTATCGATCACAACATTCACCTGTTTGCACTTTTTAAATTTATTTTGACTAAACCAATATTTTGATTAACCTCAAAGCAGTTATTACCATCACTAGCAGAAACAAAATTTTATATTTTGATCATTTTAAAAATGCAAACAGTGTCTCAATGGAATAGTTTCTTCATGTTTAATAGTTACTGGAACATATGTTAAACATATATGTTAAGCTTTGTAAATTAATTTTAAAAAAATATAAAAAAATTTTTTTATAATAATCTTTATAATGGTATTAAATGAAATTTTAAAACAACGTCTTTTTAATGTAGTTTTAGTGTGAAAAAATACATTGAAAAAAAAGTTATCTTTAATTATAATGCAAATATAATGTATACAAAAAATATAATGCATACAAGTTAAATTTTTAAATTTATTTCACGCACAATACGAATTATAAATGGCAACCATCGAGTAAGTTTTGTTATAATTTCTTTAATTATCAGTTTAAATCTTTTGGGAACCTTATGCGAAACCCGTCAAATCCCCAGATCCTTTGGCCCTGATAAAAACCAGATAAAACCCAATCAAGCAAATTTGCTTGATTTTTTTACCATATGGGGCCCGTCCGGAAACCAAAACACTTGCCCGTTAAAATCCCGTTTCCGTAAGCCCAGACAAAAACCATACGGTGCCCGTTTGTCAATGTTAGCTGGGAACATTTCCCGTAATTTTTAATAAAATGTAAGTGACGAAAATTAAATAAACAACAAACATTTGGTCTCAATGATAAATATTCAATTAATTACAGCAATTATTAATCGTCTAAAAGAAAGGAAACAAATTCTAATTTTCTCGGATATAATTTTACAAACATTTTAACGACCAAAGTTATAACCATGGTGGATGTGCATTAGCCAACTCAGAAAGACTTTTAATAAAAAAAAAAGCAAAACCATAAATTTAGTAAAGTTTTGCAACCGGCCATTTTTTCGAAAGGAAAATAACAGCCACCCTAACCACCCCCCTAGTTACGGGCCTGCTCATTTGCAATGTCGTCTTTATTATCAATTAATTTGTAATGGATTTTTATAGTTTTAGGAAAGCATGGTTTTCTAGCTTTTGGTTTACCAATAAATTCATTTAATCTTTGCCATGTTTTTCTGGAATCTGTTTGACACTTTTTAAGTAGTTTGTTATAATAACTAGCTTTAGCAGATTTTTTAAGTTTCTCAAATAAATTTGCATAATTTTTGCATTCTGTTTTTGTTTTATCGCAATTTTTTTAAGGTATTTTATAATTTTTGTTTCCGTTTAGTAAACTTTTTAAAACCTTTACTTAACCAAGGTGAATTTATTTCTTAAAGCTTAATTGCTTTTCTCATAAAAATAAAATAACATTGATAAACTTGTTATACATTAAACTCGTATCATTTGAATATTCTAAATCTGACCAGTCAATGTTTGCTAACTCTCGTTTAAAGTAGACCTGGCAGTCCAAAGAAAAATTCCACCTTGTAATTTTGTTTGAGATAAACATTGGAAAGTGATTCGATATTGGTGTTTTAATTTCTCCTTTTTAACGAGATTTCAAATAAAGAATTTGTTAGGGGCTGTTCATATAATACGTGATACTTATTTTGTAGTTTTTCTAACCCCCCTCCCTCCACTATGTGACATTTTGCGGCATTTTAAAGAACCGCCACCCTCCCTGTGTGACGCAACAAAAACAAAAATTTTTGTTTTTTATAAGTATATGTTTTAATTGTAATGGTATTTTTTTTAAAAAAAATACAATTGATGAATATCTGTCTAAAAGCTAAGTTTGTTCCCAAATCGGACTTTGACCTTCAAGTATTGGAGTTTATTAACATCGTCCTGATCATACCACTCAATTGTTTCCGAGTTTAAAAAGACACGCATAAGTTCAGATAGACGTTGAGCAACTATGCAATGAGGTCTAATTTTTTGAATTTCATTTGAATATCTAATACTTGAGCAAAATGTTTTGTGTCGTTTGATTTATTTGATAGTGGCAAAATGTAAACTGCAATTGGTACAAATTCTTTTTGGTAAGGAATTCTGAATGTTTGGACATGAGCAGTCGTATAGCAATCCAGTGGGATACTTTTTTGTCACTGTTGTGAGCAAAATTGTTTTGCAAAGTGATAAGTTTAAAAAGAGAGATGCAAAGTTGTTCTTTGTATTATTGCATTCAAGACCATCTTCTCCTTGGAACAAAGAAATTGGTGGTGGAAGAAAACCAGTTGGAATAAGATGAAACAGTGAGCTGCGACGATGACCACAGTAGTTTTGATCAATACATTTTACAATTTGAAGGAAGTATTGACTTTCTCTGACATTTTTAGCATCCCACTCTGCTCCAAAATGTTTTAACTGTACTCATTTTTTACTGTTTGCTTTTATGTACTCAGCTTTAGTTTCAAATCCATCGATGACTGTGCTAGACCAAATTTGTGCAACAAATTCACCTGCTTTAGCAAAATTTGCCTTCTCCATAACTTTGTCTGTTATTTCTCCTCTTGAATTAAGATGGCTTCCAAAATGATCAAATGGAAGTATAATTCCTGCTAGGTCATTGCTTAGCGGAGCCATTCTTCTCTCTACCCTGTTAAAGACACTTCTGCTAGGAGCATTAGTGGCCACAAACATTCTATCAAAGTCATGCTCTTTGAAATAAGTCTTGGCACAATGAATTGTTTTTTAATATCTTGGATTTTCATCTGGCCCACCATTAACAGTTATAATCATTACTGGTTTGCTAACTCCATCTTCAGTAAATAAGCTGCTTTTAAATGCAGGAAGATGGTTTATTCTGTTCATGTCTTCTAAGTGACTAAATGCTGTTGATGAATCATGTTTTGCATTTCTGATTGCTATGTGTGTTGGACCAGAGTATGTGACTGCTTGTTTTTCCATGCAATCTTTTTTAATTTCGATGGCTGCAATTACTGAAGAAATAAGTTTGTGTTGAAGAACAACTACAAAATTATGATCAGCTAAAGTTATCTTGTACTCTATAAACATCATCATTTGTGCTTGTTTCTTTGCAGCTGTCAATCCAATTGGCACCCTGGCTTTATCATCCTGAGAGTGAAAGTCACTTCTTTAGGACCCAAGACTGCCGCAAGTTCTTCAAGGGCACTAATGGATGATTTGGCAAACTTTGTGCCTGCATGATATTTATGCTCAGAATTTTGTGCTCTTATTAACCGGACAGGTGCAGTTTTAATATGTCTTTTTCCTTCTGTGCTCAATGATCTGCTTTGAAGTAATCTTAAGTAAACTCCTGATCTGGAGAGATTGTAACCATGATTTTTCAATTCTTCAGCCAAGTCATTTAATGTTTTTACAGTTCGAACCATTTCAGTTCTTCTCCTATCATAAGAAGCAGACCCTTTCATAGCAATATCTACAATTGCTTTTATTAAGCCGTCCTGATCACAGGCTAGCGGTCGACCTTTTGATACTGAATTTTTAATTCCACACAACTTTTTTCTAATATCTGGATCTAATGCTTCTATAGAATTTTTTCTTTTTAGTATGATTGCTGTTTGGCGTTCAGTGGCTTTTTGACGAAGTACAAGGGGCCATCCATAAAGTACGTACGCAGGTATGGGGGAAGGGGGGTTACCAAAAAGCGTAAGAATGCGTACAAGGGGTGGGGGGTGTTAAAGACAGTGAGTACGTACGCGGTTTGACTATCTCTCCTATAAAAAATCAGTATTACATTTTCTTTTTCTAAATTCGGTCACAACTCTTTTTTATATCTCTTAATAGATAATAAGAGAAAAAAGGAATCGAGAGATAATTGTTTCAAAAGTTTTTTATTTTTTGCAATGTAATTTGATTGGAAGCGAGATGAGAAGCAAAAAGAGGTTAAATAAAAGCCTTTTATTTTTAATTACGCAACGTGGTTCATTTTCTCTTAAATGAATTTAATATTTTTATTTTTAAATATAATAAAAAATAAGGTAATATTATGATAAAATTGCTTTAAAGATTGGAGTTTTTAGTGAACTTCCTGTTAAATGCTCTATTCGGTGAGTTCAACCAAATTATAAATCAAACTATATCGTACGACTATAGAGCAGTCACATAAAATTTTTTATCATTAGCCACTAGAACTATTTTCTATATCCAAAATAAATCGATTAGTATCAACTGCCAAGAATTTATAATCATTTTTCAGTATTTTTTTATTTAGATTTAACATCCAACAACAAGGAAAGAGAAAATCCGGCACAAATTAGGAGTCGAACGAAAATCTCAGATCTTGAATCGCAACGTTCATCCTTGATAATCGTACGCGACTCTGGTTTGTCTACCGTATCGAAGGAACAAATAAACACTGTGAAAGAAAGCATAAGAAAAGAAAATACAAAATTGGACAGGTAAGATAATTTAATTGTATATAATTTCTTTATTAAACATTTCTTTTTATAATGTCCAACTATCAGGTTTCTAGTAAATATCAAGAGATATATTAAACAGCGCTTAATTGTGCGTATAGAAAAGCGTCTTGGCCAAAAAAACATTTTTCAGACAGAAATTTTCATAATCTTTTTGTCAATAATAATTTCTAGTTTGAAATGAGAATTTGTGTACTTTTTCTTTTGCAACATCAGCCAATGTTCGCAAAACCTTAAGTATAGAAGTTTTTATAATGAAATCAAAGATTTTTAGAAATTTTGTTTTCAGATTGATTCGTGAATCGGCTCTTTAAATAAAACGAAGACAAAAACTTAAAGAGAGTATCGAAACTGTGTGTCAGAACAACACTGAAGCGTCACGTGCCTTGAAACAGTTTATTTGAAACCATCCTGGACGACCGCGTCCTAAAGCTAATCAACCAGAGCTTTTATCAACAATTATAAAAATTGTGCAGAACTCATCAGCAGCTGACGAACGTCGAAGAACAAGCTGCCTTTGTAGTGTCTCCACTTTGAATGACCTTCAGACAGAGTTGACAAAAATAGGCTTTACCTTGAGTAGGAGTGGTTTGTACCTTCGTCTTTTACCACGACGAGGAAACACTTCTGAAGGAAAAAAACATGTCAACACGGTTTCAGTGAAGCTATTACGTCCAGAAAACTCAATGCGAAAAAAAAAAAAAAAATGATAGAATGTTTGCTAAGTCATTTATTGACGACATGTCTGAAGTTTGCAAATTATTTGGACCAAAAGCTGTACTTTTTATTTCCAACGATGATAAAGCCAGAGTTCCATTGGGTCTTGCTGCAGCAAGCCTTCAGGCGCTGTTGCTGATGCATATGGAATACAAGGTCAAACTCATGGATCACGACTTTGTTGTTGGCCCACAGCATAAATTGATCCCATCAGTGTATGGCATATGCGAAGTTAACAAAACTAGAAATGTATCTTACTGTGGGGACACTTTCATACGCATAAGAAGTGGGAAACACGATACATCAAATGCTTTTATAAATGCTTTTGATGTTAGAGAGCTTTTTAAAACCAAGTTGGTTGAACGTAGACCAATTATGTTAATAAAGACTGATGGAGCTCAGGATGTGGCACCGCGCTTCCCTAAAACCTTAGCAAATGCTGTTGATCTCTTCCGCTTGCTTGATTTAGATGCCTTTCTTTATGGTGTAAATGCAGCTGGGCTTTCAGACTTTAACTTCAGGAAAACAATCGACCAAAAATTGGAGCTAGAGAACTTTCAAAAAGTGGCTACCGTTTTAGCCCAAGTTTGGGAGAAAACAGTCATTGATGGGTATCCTGTTCATTGCCAGGCTGTACCAGTTGGAAAAGCATATGAACCACCTACTCCTGATTCTGTTTGGGTAGAAAAATATTGTCAGCAATCATGATATAGCCTTCAAATCGTAAAATGCCAAGACAAGTCATACTGCACACCATTTCAAACAAACTGGATGAAAAACCTCCCCAAAGTTTCATTCCATTTCCAGCCATTTACGAATACTGCGAGAATGATTATAAAGCAATAGAGCCGTCTACATATTTTAAAAACGTATCAAACCAATCAACATTTGCACCACTGACACATCGCCTTTTGCTACATGATATACCTACAGAAGGATTAAAATATAAAATAATACCATTTGATCTGTATTGCCCATCGATGAAAGAATAGCTATCAAACGGAGTTTGCGTTAACTGCAATAAATACTAGCCAAGTGAGGCTACAATGAAACGGCATAAAAAAGCACATAAAAAACAAAAAAAACGATTGAATTGGAGAGTGAGGAGAGTGTAAGTGAAAGTGAATATATTAATAGAAGTGAAGATGTCAGTGAGGAGGTTGTCAATAAAAGTGTGGAAGCTGAGTTCATGCCTGTATTTGATAATATGTTTGACTTATTTAAGTCACCATTTGTGGAAATACAAAATATAACATACTCGCAAGAATCCTTTTTCATAATATTATTCTTTATTTTTATTATTAACTTACCGGTTTTTAATTAAGTACAGAGAAATGTCGAAATAACTAGATATTTTTTGGTCTTTAATGTTTTATAGCAGCCGTGGTGCAGTGGTTAGAGCATTGGACTCGTAACCCAAGGGTTGAGGGTTCGATCCACGCTCGAAGCAAATAAACGTTATTGGTGAAGTTGGAAACTGAGAGCTAACTTAATAAATGATATTCTTCTTGTGGCGGTGCTCTTTGATAAGACCATTAGGACTTCTTAGAGCACCTAAATAACTAAAAAAAAGTTACGCATTCAGTAAGGGGGGGGCTTTATTTTGGAATAAATAATGCGTACGTACGCAAGGGAAGGGGAGGGGGCGTCGAAAGCGTACAAGGGGGGGTTCAAAATCAGTACTTTTACTGCGTACGTACTTTATGGATGGTTCCCATGATCTCGGTTTTTTTTTACCAAAAGTTTTTGCTTTTGCCCTAGTATTTGGTAGTCTTCTTGTGACAACAAGTTGCAATTTCTTTTTTTAGTGAGATATGCAATATCTTTTTGTAAAATAAAAATTTCTTTTTTTAACTGATCTTGTTTTGGGGCTTGTTTTGTTAAAACTTTTGAGAAATTAGAGTTTAAATTAGAATTTAAATTAGAATTTAAGTTAGAGTTTTAAATTAGAGAAAAAGAATTTTACACTCTTCACTTGTTGTAATTGATGGGGTCGCGTCAGTCACGCCACCAAAAGTGATTTTAGATTAAACCGCACGCTTTTTAGGTGTATTCGGTACTTGGTTCGATAATTTTTTTCGGAGTTCAATTTCTTTTAGCTTTTTCCATTTTCTTTCAACTTCTACATTTAATTCAGATGATTTTTAGCTCTTTGTTTTAATCTCAGACCAGATTTTATTTGTTTCTTCTTGAGACTTTTGCTCTGGTTTGTTTGCAAATGCTTTTAAATATCCTTCATAAATAGATTTGTAAAGTTTTTCTTTTCACTAGACATTTTGATTCTATAACAACATCAACAACAAGAAATTAATTTTCCTTACAACCATTACGTTAAATAGGTATATAGTAAAGATTGTATTAATAATACCAAAATGTACTATTACTATACTACTATTACCAAAATGTTATGTCATAGAAACCAAATAACTTAAAATATAATAAAAATAACTAAACGTAGCTGAAGTAGTCTGCCAAATTCATTATAATAGAGTGTCACAAAACATTAAAGTAATAATAACAATATAATATAAAAATATTGTATAACTAAAATATCTATAAATCAGATGACAATCAAGAATGACATTTATGTTTAAAGATCAAATTTTAAACAACTATTAATACTAAAATTTTTAGTATAATTATACAAATATTCATTAAAAAATAAAATAAGATTTTTAACGGTAACATAAATTGCTTTTAAATAATCGCCCACTATCTGATTTTTCTATATTTGTAGAATCAAAATTTCTTTTTATGCCTGCGATTACCACAAGGAATTAAAAAAAACTCATTTAAAATTTTTATTTTCAATTGTTATGACTCCGTTAAACAATAAACGCTACTTAGCTACTTGGGAAGTCGTTGCATGTCATTTTTCTTGAAAATTTTCGTATCGTATATTTGCAATTATAAAAAATTATACGGTGATAAAAAATTTAATTTAAAAAATTGTTTGTCACGTCACACTGTAGCAAGCCACCCCCCTCCTCCATGTGATATTTGGTGACATTTTCCAATACCTCCTTCCCCCTAAGACTGTCACGTATTACTTGAACTGCCCCTTAAAATATTATCGATTAATGTTGATGAATTTCTTGTAATTCGAGTTGGCCTATTTATAAGAGGAATTACACCAAATTGGAAAATATCATCGTAAAAATTTTGTGTTTCTTTGTTATTGTTATAGTTAAGATTAAAATCTCTCAGTACAAATAAACTCTTTTTTTCTTGGAAGCTTTTCAAAATAATATTTTGAATATGGTTTGAGAATGTTTCTGTTGAAGACTGTGACGGTTTATAACAGCATGATATTATGGTACTTTTAGAGTCATTGTTATTCATTTCAATAGAAACAAATTCCCTGTCGTTATCAGATATGCATAGATCGTGTTGTAATTTATACCGCAAACTATTTTTAATCAATTCAATTTTCTTTGCAAATGTACTCCTTCATAGTTATTTAATTAAAAATGCACGCTTTCGTTAAATTCGTCTTCAGTTAATCATGTTTCGCTAAAACAAATAATATTAAAAATGAACATGCTTTCTTCGAAGTATATTTTAAAGTTTTCAAAACTTGCTTCAGCACTTCTTATATTAAGATGAATAAGAGACAGACCCTTATAAGGCTCAACCTCTTTTAAATACTTTTTTATTTCATGTGGAAGCATATAAGGTGTTTCCATATTCGTTAATGAAAAGTTATCAATAAAGCTATTGTCTAAGTCATGCTCAACAAAAGTGTTTAGATCATTTATTTTAAATACCTTATCTGAAATGTTTTCAAAAATATTTTCGTATTCAAACGTTTTTGGATTCATTTTTTCCATTAAAAAAAACTGCGCACTTTCACACAAATGTATCTTTCACACACACACACACACACACACACACACACACACACACACACACACACACACACACACACACACACACACACACACACACACACACACACACACACACACACACACACACAATTGCTGTATCAAGTAATCCATACTTGCTAATAAGAAACAATTGCTTTATTTTTAGTTTCAACTTGTTTTACAATGATTTTGTTTAATGAAGTAAAGACCTTATGAAATATAGTTTACAAAATAATGTTACTTACCGAAAGACTCATTGAATAACATAACTTAAAAAATGCTTTGTCATCAAAAAAACACAAACTTCGACCCCTCGCAAACCTAATGATGTCAATGATATAATTTTTTATCAAATAGTAAATAGTTTTATCTCTAATAGTAACTGTTGCATCATATAAAACTGGTTGTCACTACTCTTAAGATGCCTCCACAATTACAATGTTTCATAGTACCCCATGCATCATGATGTCCCATGATACATGGGTATTTCTTTCCGTTTTTAAATTTTTTTTAAAAACGAAAAGAAATACCCATTTTCCTCTACTATCTTTTTGAGAATTCAAAAAGATAGTAGAGGAAAAAAAAGTTTGAGCGAAAGCTGCCAGTAAAATTTTTAAATGAAACATAAAAATTCATATAAGCACTTGTGTACCAAGCATCTAAATGGCTTATTACCTTTTTTGAAAAAGTAGAAATAACCTTAAATGTTTATCACACATCTTTAAGGTTATATCACATATCCTACCCCTTAGCGTAGATAATTATTACGTATATAATAAGTAATAACTTAGTAGTAATAATGTAGGTTAAAAAAAATAATAATGAAGGTTAAAAAATAATATAGATAATAATGTAGGTTAAAAAAAAAGTATTTTTTGAAATACTGATTTAAAGAAAAGACTTTAAATCAGTATTTCACTTCTAAAAATAAGAAAATTTAAAATATCATGCCTGACCTATTTATTGACAATATAATCCTAAAAAGAGAAAAGCTTAAAAAATTTCTAGGAGTCATTAGAGATAAAAACCTTAGAAATTAAAATCTTTGAGACAACAACTTGATGTTTTCACAAAGAGTGAAAAACATTGGAATTTTATGTAACATTAGACATATGCTGGCGTTAGAATAATAGGGATTAGACATATCCTGACGTTAGAATAATAGGAAATAATAATAATAAAATAATAATCTCCATTTTGTATTGAGAGAATTTAACAAAATTTGCTATATTCTCCTTAATTTTTAAAACTAAAAAACAAATTTTGCTAAGTTAGTTAAATAAATGATTAAAAAGTCAAACTTATTATTTTGGTTGCTTAGAACACACATTAATTATTATTTATTATTAAAATGCATACCGTGACGTCAGATTTATAAGGTTCTGTTTATCATTTTTCATGTTGAGAAAAGTTAACTTGCTGTTTTTATTTATTATATTATTTTTTTGTTCATCATTATATAAATATAAAAAGAAAAGTTAAATTCTTTTAAAACTATAATCGGATCAGAAACACGCAGCTCGCAAATTTTATAATTAATAATAAAAAAAAAAGTTAATTAAATTTGTAAATCGTTTTTCAATACCACTTCTAAAAAAAATAAAAGCTTTGAATATTTATGAACTAAATAATTACAATTTTTGCCAATTAAAAAAAAAAAAGGTCCTCGTTTATTGAAATTTGCCGAATACCTAGTCGACATTTGCCGATTGACTTATTTAAAAGGGTCAAATTTGCCAACTAAATGAACAAAAAATTCTTTTATGTGAAAGGGGGAGGGGATCGCACACCCATTGCGCCGGCCTTGGGTAAAGGGCTTAATCATAAGATCATGCGATCTTCTAGAAGTCTTGCCAGTAATATATTTAGTAATATATCAAAATAATAAAATTTTCAATTATTTATACGAAAAATATTTCCATAAAAAACTTTATTATTTTATTTTTGGCATTTTCCCTTGAGGCCGGTTTTCGTGTCACACCAAATAAAAAATCGAAAAAAACTTTTTTTTGGACTCATCCTACAATATAATCAACATAACTTTTTTATTTCATTAAATAAAGTCGATTTCGCTTTTTTAAACGTTGTTGGTAATAATATGAGTACCATACTTGCGTTTAATACCACTGAGAGCATTATCTTAATATCATATAACTTCTTTATTCGATTAAAAAAAAATGAAGTATGAAAAAAGATAAAATACAGCATAGAATAAGAAACCATAGTAATAAAGTAAGAACAAATGACGTATTTTATTTATTTTATAAATGTCTGAAAGCATTTTTATAAAGTGTAATAAATAAAAAGTTTGGTTGCAGCTATATATTTAAACTTCCAAAAATACACACACCAACACCAAAACCACGTCGTTGGTGAACTGATGAGTAATATAGTTGTTTTTTTTATTAATAAGTTCGAATTGGATATTTGTTTCACCACACTTACACCAAGTTTCTGTTAGATAAATAATTTTAAAATCGTGTTTTAATTCACTTAACAAAAACCTAAGATTTTCAAAACTTTTATTTAAACTTCCGCATTTACTTTAACGGCGAACAGACGTGTTTTTTTTGATCGAAGAAATTTTTTTTTTTTTTAATTTGATAATACAAATTTAAAAGTATAAAATACAAGTTGCTATCAATTATTAAATATGGCAGTAGCCATTAGTGAAATTCGAACAATGTTCAAGGAAATGTTTGCGGAGTACAAAAAAGACATAGTATTACTGATAAAACAACAAGAAGAAAATATTCTTAAACTCATCAGTGCGAACGCAAAAATAACGGGCGACCGACAACAAAAAGCTGAAACAAACATTACCGACAGCGAGGAAAAAATTAAACGATTAGAAAAGGATGTATTTGATATCAAGGAAAGTTTAAATTTTCACGAGGAACTCATCAAAAAAAGGTCAAAAATAATATTGATTCTATTGAAAAAAAAAAGATTTTGTAAAACCGAAGCACATAAAAACGATGAATTTATTGACTTTAAAAAAAACTTAGAGAGATTGAGGATCAGTCACGAAGAAATAAACTTAGGATTGATGGCATAAAAAATAAATGAAAATGAAACGTGGTCTGATAGTGAAATAAAAGTGATTAAACTTTTTGAGTAGACTCTAGGGGTGGAAAATGTGAGAATCGAACGAGTGCATCGCAGTGGACGCCGAGATGCAAAAACACCACGCACAATCATTATTAAGCTGTTAGACTACGAAGATAAGGTAGAAATTTTAAAAAGTTCTTCTAATTTAATGGGTGAAAATATCTACATAAACGAAGATTTTTGCTTTGAAACGAATTTAATAAGAAAAGATCTTAAAGAAAAAAATGAAAATTGAGCGGCAGCTGGGAAAATTTGCATACATATTTTATGATAAGCTGATTGTATTTTATAACTCATCTTAAACCATTCTTAATAAATATAAATAAAACCCGAAGTCATGCCTACTTAGTTAGGGATTTTAACATTGACCTAATAAACCATACTTCCAATAAAAATGTTAACAATTTTATAAATACTCTTCTTCAAAATAATTTAATTCCGACAATAAACAAGTCAACGAGAGTGACTAACAACTCTTCTACACTTCTTGATAATATAATAACTAATAACCATCTTAATAACCGTCTTTACACAGGCGTAATCAAAACTGACTTATCGGATCATTTCCCATCATTCCTAGTTACTAACAATATATTATTTAACAGTATTCCTTCTCAATCCATTATATTTAGGCGACAGATCAATAAAAATTCGGTAAAACAACTTCAAAATCTTTTAAGAGAAAACGTTGATTGGAATCTGGTATTGCAGTCACATGACATTAACAACGCATATGATCTACTTTTAAATCGATTCTGCAAGCAATGTGATCAAGCATTTCCTGAAAAAAAATCATTGTAAAAACCAAAAACTGTTTTAACTCCATGTATGTCTAACGGGTTACTAAAATCTTCAAAAAGAAAACAAAAGTTATTTGATAATTCAATTGCTGAAAAACTAAACAGCTTCTTTACTAATGCTGGTCCGAATTTGGCATTAAAAATTCCTATGAATTCAACACTATTTGAATCTTATTTAAAAAATTACGATAAAGTTATGGATGAACCTAATTAAAAACTAATTGAATTGCAAACCGCCTTTTTTTACCTTAAAACTAACAAAAGTGCTGGATTTGATAAGATTAACGTTAATGTTGTAAAATTAGTATATAATATCATAGAACCCTCTTTATTTCGCATATTTAATCTTTCATTAAAAACAGGTACTGTCCCTGAAAAGCTAAAAATTGCACGAATCACGCCGATGTTTAAGTCCGGAGATGACTCAAACATCTCTAATTATAGGCCTATATCTATTTCAGCTTGTTTTTCAAAATTACTTGAGAGAATAATGTAAAATAGGCATTTTAATCACTTATCAGAAAACGACATGCTGTATTCAAAACAATTTGCTTTCAAAAAAAAAATTCAACGGAACATGCAGTGGTTGAACTAGTCAATCAAATATCAAGTGGATTCAGTAGTAACTACTTTACCTTAGGAGTTTTCATTGATCTGTCAAAAGCTTTCGATACCGTTAATCATAATATACAAATAAAAAAACTTGAACACTATGGAATAAAAAATAACAATTTACTTTGGCTCAAAAGTATTTATAGTGTATAAACAAAAACAAACATTCCCGACTGCCGTAACTTGTGGGGTTCCCCATGACTCTATTTTAGGACCACTGTTGTTCCTAGTGTATATTAATGATTTAAATTTAGCAACAGACCTATTAAATTGTATTCTTTTTGCTGATGACTCCAATCTTTTTTATTCCCACAGAAATATTAATACACTATTTGAAACAACAAACGAACAATTATTGAAAGTTAATGAGTGGTTTAAAAGTAATAAACTTTCTCTAAATGTGAATAAAACCAAATTTATTTTGTTCCACAAAGTGAATAAATCAAAAAATATTTCCATCAAATTGTCTAATCTTATAATCAATAACAATAACATTAAAAGAGAAAACTCAGTAAACTTTCTGGGCGTAATTTTAGATGAACATTTACGTCGGAGTTTACATATAAAAGTATTGAAAATAAAATATCAAAAAGTTTAGCAATAATAAATAGGACTAAACCATTTTTAAACAATTGTTCTTTAAAGAGTTTATATTTCTCTTTTATTCATTGTTATTTAATTTATTGCAATATTGCATGGCAAGCACAAACAATACAAAATTAAAAAAATTGTACTAAAAACAAACACACGCGTGCAGAATAATTTTTATAGCTGACAGAACTGTACCTAGTGAGCCTCTTCTGAATATACTTGGAGTATTAAATATACAGTATCGAACAAAACGAGTGCGACCAAATAATGCTGATGTAGTTTCTCTATATAAAAGTGCTGCATTTTTTCAATTTAGAGAAATAACTATGTAACTGTTTAGAGACAAAGTTCTTCAAGTTTTATTCATCACAAAGTTCATTATTTGTACACGAAAATTATTAAATTAATCAAAAGTATTAAAAAAAGTTGATTTCCTTCTGGACAAATTAAGTGCAACTCGACAAAATGTTGACCAAGCTGTATTTCGCTATCAATATTACGTGGTGAATCCTTTTGTTGTCGATCACAGCCTTGTATCTTCGAGGCATAGATTCGATCAGGTGATCAATGAAACATTGTGGAATCGCTGCCCAGGCCTTTTGGAGTTGTTCAAATAGTTGATCCTTATTACGAACACCTTCACGATTAATTCTGTGGTTGACGATCTCCCACAGGTTCTCGATAGGGTTGAGATCCGGAGATTGAGGCGGCCAATCCATCACCGATTGTTGGTTGTCTTGAAACCACTGCTTGACTACTTTTGCAGTGTGTTTCGGATCGTTGTATTGCTGAAAAACCCAGTTTATTGGCATATTCCATTCAGCATGAGGTAACATAACATCTTTCAGGATATTTTTATACATGAAACGGTCCATTATTCCATTGTTTCGATGTATTGGACCTAGACCGTTAGCAGAAAAACACCCCCAGACCATTACATTGCCTCCACCATGCTTCATGGTCTTATGGAAGTAACGTAAATCGAGGAGTTTTCCGGCCGGTCGACGTACACGGCAAATGCCATCGCTCCCAATGATGTTGAACTTTGATTCATCACTGAACAGGACAGTTCGCCATTTCTGCACATTCCAGTCAATATGAGATGTAGCAAACAGGAGTCTTTTGTTCTGGTATTTTAGTGAAATCAGCGGTTTCTTTGCAGGGCGTCGAGAAAACAATCCGGCTTCAACAGCACGTCGTCTGATTGTTCGGTCCGATACAGGCAGCTCTAATTGCTTTTGTATCTCGACTGATGATATCCAGGGATCCTTCTTGACGGATCTGACGATCATAGAATCCTCTCTAGAAGTGGTGGAACGCGGTCTTCTACCTTAGTTATCTGCTGCCAACTTCCCCGTAGAACGATATTTGGAACATAGTCTTGATACGGTCCATTTTTTCACGCAATATTCATCAAATACTTTTTTGTGACGTTCCATTTACGCAATCGCCAATAATTTTCTTTCTTAGTTCCAATCCAAGATTGTCGGGAGCCATTTTTGCACTTGAAGTCATAAAAATAATAAAAATAAATAATCACGCTTCTCAAGGCTTACCGTGTTACATTTGCCTTGTGATGATACAATAATGCTCTGTGGAACACAACGTCTTGGTTGGATGTGGACTGTATTGATGTAATGAAACACTTGTTGTATTTCACTTCTTGTATTGATGTTCTTCGATAAAACACTTTGATAAAACTCACTTCGATAAACTGTCTTGATAATACTGACTGATTGACTTCCATATACTGACTGAATTACATGTCGATTTACATGTCTCTTATATAGTAAAATGAACCTGTGTGAACCTGTTCTGGAAGATTCTAGATGCTTCTTTTCGATGCTTCTGGAAGCTTCTGGATGCGTCTGGATGCTTCTGAATGTTTCTGGAATCTTCTGGATGCTACTGGATGCTACCAGATGCTTCTTCTGGAAACTTTTGGAAGCTTCTGCATGCTTCTGGAAACTTTTGGATACTCCCTTTAATGATTAAAAAACTTCTGTGACGTTGAGACGGACCAGACTTAAGAAAATGAAACAAACCAAAAAAGTTGCACTTGTTTTGTTCGCTGCAAAATGGCACTTGTCAACGAAATTCTGCCTGTGTGCTGTCACCTGTCAGCTGATTGCTCATGTCATGGCATGCTATGACTCCAGACTCCTGAACTGTTTGCTGTGGTAGTATAGTTCGTTTCGTTTTTAAGACATGTAAAATTAGCAACACTTTTTAGCATTGTTCGATGTTGGTTGCAAATGTTTTGTCCATTACTGTATATAAAATCAACTTACACCAAGTTTTAATGTTCATGTATAAAACAAATATAGAATTATCTCCTATAATATTTCAATCCTATTTTGACAAAATAGTTCATAAATATCCAACAAAATTTTCAAGTAACAACTTTGTTGTCCCAAAATATAATTCAAAACTAACTTCATATTCAGTTCATTATCGTGGAAACCTTACTTGTGGAAAATGTTTCCCAAAATTGTAAATACATATAAAACTAGTATGGAGCAGTTTAAAGATGAATCAAAATAGGCATTCTTACTTATGGACTTTAATATATCCGATTTTAAATGTTTTTTTTAATTAAAACTCAAATTCAAAAAATAATTAATACAAAAATTATGTCACTAAGTTTATCAACTTTTTTTTTTATTATTATCTTAATTATGGTATTACCTCTGTGGCGTTTGCTAATTTATTTACGTTATTTCTATGAAGTATACTAATTTATTTATGTTATTTCTATGGTGTATATTAATTTATTTACTTTTTATTTTTAAATCTTAGTTTAAATTTTTAAGTTTTAAGCAAATTATAATTTATTTATTTTTTTTCTTATTCACTTGATCTTACTCTTTCCTTATATTTTTCTTTAAAAGACAACGAATTGTTATCCATTTTACTTATATATATTTTTTAATAAATAGTTTGTTAACTATAGATATTTAAATATTACGGTTTTTGTAAATACGTGAGAATGGGGCTCGGTGATAAGGCTAAGTAAGTCTTCTTTTTGCCCCGCCAATATTTATTTTTATTTATATGCTTCGAAACTATATATTATTAAACGGCAAAAAAAAAAAAAAACTTGCTTTCCGTTATTTTTTTGCATTGATACGCATGAAAGATTACTTTTTTGAATTGGTTTAAGTTTTGTACTTTGTTTCCATAGTCATAAAAATTTACTCCATTTTAATTGGATTTAGTTTTTTGTTTCGATAAGCACGAAAGTTACTTTTTGTAATTAGTTTAAGCTACGTTTTTTTTTTGTTTTTTTTTGTTTAATGATAAATAAGAAAGTTTACTATATTATAATCGGTTTCAGCGTTTTCTTTATATTTGATTACATTTTGGTTTCAGCGTTTTCTTTATATTTGATTACATTTTGACTTTTTTTGCTATTGTATAAATGCAATAAGCATAAGTTTTTTAACACTATAAAGTTTAAATAATACGTGGCAATAATTTTTTAATGCCTTTTTTAACCATTTTTTTTATTACGCGTTTTGCTTACCTATAATAGTTCACTTTATTTACTGTTTGTCTTTAATAATTTTTTTTTCATTTAAACGTCAAAAATTTTTTTTTTTTTTAAATAAGAAAAAAAAGCAGCGTTAAAAGCTTTAATATAAAAAAGATTATTTCAGCAATTTAAAAGGACAAAAGAAAACTTAATCTCAAATAGTATTAAAAAATTGTGTTACTTATAATTTTGCGTATATGCTATAAACATTCATAATAACGAATAAGAATATACTTAACGCGTATAAAATAAAACATCTATTACTAGATGTTTTATTTTACACGCGTATTTATATAATCATGTCTGAAAGAACATCCAAAGAATGTTTGCTTTCTGAAGTTGAGACTTTTAAACTTCCAGTAATGTTGGTGATACGGTCCGATTTCTCATTAAATGAAAACCTTATTCTTTATAATGGTAAAAAAATTGCACTTCTGCAACGAGAACTTGTCAAGCTTTTATTTGGTACCGATTGGTATGGAAAAGAGTTTCGTTTAAATACATATGACCAGATCAATATTCTCGTTAACGTTGTTGACGTTGTATACCCAGAAACTCTAGAAGAAGTTAAAAGTTTGGTTCCAAAAAATACATATATTTTATCTAAATCTCAATATGACTATAACATTGTAACGTCTAGTTCTTGCGCAGAACTCAAGTTCTCTAATGATGAAACTTTTAATGACATTAATAAAATCACACTTACTACAATAGATGATAAAAAAATATTTGTATCACTGGACTCTCTTCTTAACAAAGAATATTTTGTGTTTGTTGTATCAAAGGAAAAAATATCTTTACAAATGCTGCTAGTTAAAAATGTTTTTCCGCAAACCGTACGCTTTTTAAACTCGTCAAACTTCCAGTTGCCAGATGGAATAGCAATTTTGCAAAACGTACACGTCTACGATACTGTTGTAACCGTAACCGAAAACCAACCTTGTGACGGGAACCTTACTTATGAGATATTTCAACTTAATTCGAAAATCAGAGTGTCCGTTTTAAAGAAAGAAAGACCAAAGTATCTAATATCTTTTGGCGACTACCATACAAAAAGTTATCGAAACAAAATTGGCGAATTAAAGAATAAAATGAAGTTCAATATTTATTCCGCTCAATTTTACGGTGTTTTTATTGAAGAAAAACCCACTAAAATGCCAGACTTAATCAGCAGGGTATCCACCCCAAAATTGGCTTTTTTGAAAAAAGGCAAGCTTAATCAAAGTTTTATATCAGAAGATGACGAAACTTTATTGGAAAGTTCATTAACAAAGTCAAGTGAAAATTTATCAGCCGAAAGAGATAGCTTATCTACCGAAAATGGACATCTATCAAGCAAAGGTTCTATTGGGAAAAGACGTATGGCAATAAAAAAAAAGTTATCGGCTCAAACAAACTCATTTCATATTGAGGATGATGCTTTTAATGATGAATTACCCATGTTTCCGCTAAGAAAAGACAAGACTCAAAGACTTTCACAATCAGAAAACAATTTAATAACAGCTTTTACTAAGACTCTCAACAAAAGTTTAGACGAAAACACATTATTGAGTATTATGACGAAGCGAAATAGCAAAAGTAGGCAAAGTTTTAATATATACACTTTACAAGAGGAAAAAAATGGACAACACATCCAACTCTTGAAAACACGTTCTTTAGATAGCGACAAAAGTAAACTGCTTAATTCTAAAACTAAACTTGAATACGAGGCTGAAGAAACATCAAGCAATCAAGATAAGAATAATGTTTACTTAACGAGTTCCGAGAATAAAGCATATAAGAGAGCAAAATGCAAAAGTGAATCCTTTTTAAATAGATCTGTTGAATCTCTAAACACATATTACACAAGCTTAATTTACTCTGACGTACCTAAAGCAAGAGTATTTACAAATGATTTGCAGATGCGTGAAGTTTACAGTATTGAAGAAATAAAGTCTTTTACAATTGAAGAAGTTGGAAATGTTTTAAAAAAACTTAATCTAAGTAAATATAAAAATATGTTCAAAAAACAGTTGATAAATGGTCGCCTTTTAATAAATCTTAGTGAAGAGGCACTTCGTGAAATGAAGCTTACTCATTTTGAAGCTCGCAAACTTTATAAGTACGTGCACGGTTGGAGAGCAAAAGAAAAAAACAGTAAATTGAATTCAACAATAGACCGATGGTCTGTTAACGACGTTGTATCTGCAATGGATAAAATTAACTTAAAAAAGTTATCAATGTTTATAAGTGATAACCAAGTTGATGGTGCTTTACTTAAAGATATCATTGACAACGGCATAATAAAAACATTAGAAAAAGAATATGGAATTCATCTAATTAGAGTTGAACAAGAGAGATTACTTACATATATTCAAAATAGTCTTATGTATGAAGAAAAGAGCCCTGAAAGAATCTGTAATCGTTAAATAAACTAATGATAAATGATAAAATAGAAATGTTTTTTTATGCTTATTTTTTATATGCTAAAATGATTATTTAAAATTAATTAAATATGGTTGTCTTAGAAATTTACTTTTAATCTAAACACAGTTCATTTTTTCGGCGTCAAATCACTTAATCCTATTGAATATACACTGGTTAGTTTTAGCACGAAGATTATGTTTAGTAACTTAAACTGACTTGCAGACGTCTGCATTACTTAAGATGTTTTAATCAATAAATATCAAAGTTTCATCCTAACAATAAAACTTCTTTATTTAATTTCTGCCATATAACCATTCATTTGACAAGTTAAATGGTAGAACAACGTTTATTCAGGGTAAAGTTAAATAATATATATTTAAATAAAAAGATATATAAATATAAACCAATTAGGTAAGAGGCTCTATTAAGGTGGTTGTGCTAGAAAAAAGCTAATTTTAAAAAAATTATTTTTTCCCAAGTATTTTAAAAAAATTTAAATTAATGTTTAAAGTAATCTGACAATATTTTATATTAATAGCCTCGCCTACCCATACTTATATAAAAAACAAACCCGAAAATGAGAAAAATTCAAAACACAATATCATAAAATCTAATCAAAAAATCACAATAAACTTTTGACAGTTTGTTCTTCAACGGTAAATGATTAATTTGAACTAAAAAAAACGTATGGAGTCTTATTAGAAAAATATGCGTTATTTAATAGGTTATACACTAAAAAGTACCAAATTGAGAATAAAAAACAAATAGTTTGCAATAAATACATTCCATTATTATAAGATTTTAGTTCAAATGAATTTTATATGTACAATGAAAATACCGTGAAAATTGCAAGCAAACTGAACTTTTCTAACCTTGCAAAAACCTAAATCTTGCAAAATATCTAAGTTCAATAAAACGCAAAAAAAGTTGTCATATATATATAGTGACAATGGTTAAATGTTGACGTCAAGAGCAGGCCTAACTGGTTTATTTTATGCATTTTCTATTCTATTCATTTTTGCACCTTGTCTATTGCACCTTGTCTAAAAAAAGAAAGAGCATTATTCGAAGATCCGCTCCAGATATGACAACTGTATTCAATACAAGGACGAATTTGAGATTTATAGAGATAAAGAATAGAATCTGGAGTAAGAAAGTGACAAGAACGATTAGGGGATGCAACCATAGCTAACTTCGCAATAAATTTGATATATGGTTTTCAAGAAAAATTGGAAGTAAGAACTAATTCTATAAGACGAAGGGTAGATGACTCATCGACTGCATTAACGTTCATAAATATAAGAAGATCTAAATTGTTGCAATAGCAATTCGCTGAAAAATTTGAGTTTTATTGAGTTAAAGTTCACCAGCCACTGAGAGGCCCATACTATAGCAGAAGTGAGATCTTTTTCAAGCCCAAATTCCCCTTTCAAGCATCAGAGAGTTTTGGCTTCTTATCAAGAGAAAGAATAAACGGTTGTGTCATCAGAAAACAATACCACCTTGGATGTGAGAATTTTAGGGCGACCGTTAATGTAAGTTAAAAAAATTGTGGGGTCAAAGATCTAACCTCGAGGAACCCCTAAATTTACAGGAAATGAAGAAGAGTGCTGTCCATTGAGGACTACTTATAATAGTTAGACTTTATCTTCATGCTCTTTAAACGTAAAATATTTTGTTTGTAACATTTAGAGTTTGTAACAACTCCTTACAGTCTGAATAAAAGTAAAACATAGTTAATACCTTTGGTACCATCTTTATATTGTGAAATTGCTGAATTAATACTTATTTAAATTTAATACTTCGTCATAATTCATTATTAAACACATCATCTTATTTTAAAAGTTTGTTTACAAACAAATATGTTTTTAGGGCAATGAAACAAAACTAATGCATTAAGGCTTTTATTTGTATTTTGGGTCTACCTATGTATATATTTAACGATAATTATTTTTTGATAGACAAAACACTGGTTTTTAAAGAGTACTAACCCATATCAATAAATTTATTTCTTTTTACTTTGAAGTTTTATGTAATTTGTCATTTTGATATTGACACCAACCAATTTCAGTTCTTGGACAAAAACAGTGGCAAAACTCTTGATTTGAGTATCCAGTAGAGCGGAATAAAACATATTGTCTTTTCCATGGCATAAATTTTATTTGTATTACTTCTTATAGCTAAACCATAATAGTTTTGCATACTATTGATAATATTCTCCGACATTTTACGTACTATTGATAATATTCTCCGACACTTTATTTTTTCCACCAAGTGGAGTTAACGTTCCTTTCTAACTTTTGATAAAATAAGTATAATCTAATTTTTCAGGAGTTACGAGGTCTTTTTAGGAACCAGATTTTAATACTTTTTTAAAATATGAGCTATCTTTGTCTGCAAAATAATGAGTATAGATAATATTATTATTTTTAATTGAACGTGCAAATATTTAAACAGCACCAGTTGCTTCCATTGACCCAGAAGATTTTTTAAGATTTATATGACAGGCATCTTGAGCATTCCAAGCATTATATTGTGATGAAGCTTTTTTATTTTTTCGTATTCTACAGCCCATGCAAAATTTTGAAATTTATATATTTGACTTTATAATTAACTTACTTATCATCTTCAACTGCACTTACAAATCCATTAAGGGAGGTATCGCTTCGTTGTTGCAATGCAACTTAAACCTTAAAATGCTTTATTATTGGTTTACTATCATCAGTATAAATATCAAATTTTTAGCAAATTTATCATAAGCTCATAATATCTTTATTTGGTTTTGTAAATAAAATAGCAACCAAACAGCGTATATTCATACAGCGACTAAATTTTTTCGTAGCTTTATATCCTTATTCTATTTCTCTAAACCCAAATTTCATTCCAGTTTTTGCTGCAAAGTTTTTTTTTCCCTAGACCATTTTCCATTTAATTTATAACTCTTTTTAGAGGAATTTTTTTCCATTCACATGTACTACACTTAATTTCAAAATGATGGGCAAAACCAATGCACTTAGAAAGACTATCGACAATGGTAACAAGGCTGAAACAATCTGAACATCTAACACTTTACACAATATCAAACAAAGTTGAAAAATCAAAAAATATGAAATAATCTTTATTCACTGTGTCATTTGCAACATGATTTAAAAAGATTTCAACTAATCATTTCATTAAGAGACGATGGACTCATGTATGTAACTCTATATGGACGAAAGGCTCTATCTTCAATCCAGGCTTTTAATGTGGGGCTGTGGCAAGAGATGAGATTCATTGCTGCAACAAATTTACCTTGGTGAGCACTGTCAGATTCTCTAAACGCTAGCCCTTGACTTCCTAAAGTCTAGCATGTATTAATAAGAATTTTGATAATTTTTCTCTTATGCACTTCTATTTTTTGTTCTTCTATAAAAGCAAGTCTTTTAAATTTATCGATAAAGTGATCTATATGTCTTTTTTTCAGAGAAAAATGACAATACTCACTTAATGCAACTTTATGCTCTTGAGAAGTAAAGTGAGCTTAAAGCTTCCCAAGTTTGTTTTTCCTCAAGCAAGATCTTACCCCAAATTTTATCCAAACATTTTTAGTTTTTCACTTCATTCCAAATCTCTTAAGAAAAAAGCAGCCATAAAAAAATGTAGCATCCTGATGGGTGCTGTAATCTAAATGTTCAAACTTTTTATACCACTGGGGATTAAATTTATTTTTAACGCCATTTCGGAAACTAGCAATTTTGGTTGGTGTGGCACTAACTTGAGTAAACACAATTTTTAATTGTCTCTAATCGAATGTGGACGTAAACCTTATTCGTGGCTCATCGATTCAGATACATCTGATTTGTTAATTATAATATTTTGAGCTTTGATATCGAGTTTTCTAATAAAAACGTTTCTCATTTCCAAAACATCTTTTAATACTTCCACCACTGAACTTGTTGCATTTACAATTTCAATTGCAGCGAATTTTTTATTTACTAATTCTTCTTTATAATATTTTGAAAGAATGTTACTAAACTATTTCTGATATTCTAGAGCAGCTGGCTCCGGTGCTACATTCAAATAGTAGCATGAGGGCATTTTACCTTAAAACTAAAACAAGTTTAAATATGGTAGAGTTTCGCCTGTAGTGCGGTGACCGATATTAATTTAATGTGTAAATTTTTATATAAATAGTTGTGATTATGTTTAAACGTTTTGTAATTTATTTCCTTAATAGTGTAATATATTTTTTATTTGCAATAAATGTTTAGTTAGAAAATAATAGTTTAATTAAATTAAATATAACAATTGTTTTTAGTTATTGTATTTATATTATGATTATTTACTTTAAATACTAATAATTTTTGTAACAAAATAAATTTTTTTTTTTTAATTTTTCAGATAAGAACTAGAACTTTTATTTCAACTTTTTTTACCAAATTTTAAATTTGTTTTTAAATTTACCAAATTTTAAATTTGTTTTTAAATTTACCAAATTTTAAATTTGTTTTTAAATTTACCAAATTTTAAATTTGTTTTTAAATTTACCAAATTTTAAATTTGTTTTTAAATTTACCAAATTTTAAATTTGTTTTTAAATTTACCAAATTTTAAATTTGTTTTTAAATTTACCAAATTTTAAATTTGTTTTTAAATTTACCAAATTTTAAATTTGTTTTTAAATTTACCAAATTTTAAATTTGTTTTTAAATTTACCAAATTTTAAATTTGTTTTTAAATTTACCAAATTTTAAATTTGTTTTTAAATTTACCAAATTTTAAATTTGTTTTTAAATTTACCAAATTTTAAATTTGTTTTTAAATTTACCAAATTTTAAATTTGTTTTTAAATTTACCAAATTTTAAATTTGTTTTTAAATTTACCAAATTTTAAATTTGTTTTTAAATTTACCAAATTTTAAATTTGTTTTTAAATTTACCAAATTTTAAATTTGTTTTTAAATTTACCAAATTTTAAATTTGTTTTTAAATTTACCAAATTTTAAATTTGTTTTTAAATTTACCAAATTTTAAATTTGTTTTTAAATTTACCAAATTTTAAATTTGTTTTTAAATTTACCAAATTTTAAATTTGTTTTTAAATTTACCAAATTTTAAATTTGTTTTTAAATTTACCAAATTTTAAATTTGTTTTTAAATTTACCAAATTTTAAATTTGTTTTTAAATTTACCAAATTTTAAATTTGTTTTTAAATTTACCAAATTTTAAATTTGTTTTTAAATTTACCAAATTTTAAATTTGTTTTTAAATTTACCAAATTTTAAATTTGTTTTTAAATTTACCAAATTTTAAATTTGTTTTTAAATTTACCAAATTTTAAATTTGTTTTTAAATTTACCAAAACAACTTCTAAATTTTATAGTTTAGATCAGTACTGATATGAATAAAATATTCATGAATGTCTGTTTGTTGTGCAAAAAAAAAAAAATTAATTACATCATGGAAGCAACCTCTGAGATAAAGATGGATACAAAATTTGTCAATGTTGTACAAGTATAAGTTTGTGATAATGGATAATTAAAAAGAAAAAGATAATCATAAGAATACCATTTATAATGCTGGTTTAGGTTATAGCTTTTAGCTAAATTTTATACTTTTTAAGCTAGAACCTTACTATCAAAAAATATTTTCACAAGGGTGCATATTCTTGCAAATTGTTTAAATATTAAAATTAAGTTTCTGAAATAACTTAGTTTTTTATTTTTTTTTATTTTTCTGTTAGCAAATATTTTTTCGTAATTTTCTATTAAAATTAAGTTATGCAAAATTTAAAAAACTATAGAGTAAAACCAGGTCAAACCGCACACTTATCAATAAAAATTAAATAACTTGTTTATTTTTCAGTTGTTTTTTTTTTATTAAATAAGTAATAAAAAAATACATAAGATAATATAAATATATGCTAAAAAAAAAATAATAAAATTATCAAAAATATTAAATGTGAAGAAAAAAAAAAAAGGTGCGGTTTTTTTTCTTCTTCACAAACATTGAATTTTTTAAACTTTTTACTTTTTTTTTATTATTTTTTTTAACACAACTTCTATTTAAGAAACTATATTAAAGTTTTTACATTTTTTGCAACAAAAAAATTTAGTTCCAACTACATATTTCTTTGGTAAACATGCTTCTTTGCACAACCGTTCCCGACGCATCGAATTCTCGCATTGCAACATTCCTATGTGTAGCTGTACAATACACTTTTTACATTTTGCAACTTTTAATCGTTTGACTGCTGGTACTTGTTCTTCATCGTTGTTTTGATGAGGTTGCTTAGCATTGTTATGCTCAGGCGTTTGAGTACATGGCATAGAGAGTCTACGCTTTGCGTTAAGTTTCGCAACTTTCACGGCTTTCTTTGTTGGTTTTTCTTCATCTTTTTGATTGAGAAAATCGATCACATTTTCTTTGGAAATAAATTTTCCGCCAAGTTTTTACATGTTGCACTCCTTCGATTTCTTAACATGCGATTGGTTTCTGGCTTGAAAAAACTGCTTCAACTCTATCTCGGTACTGTTTTTGCAACGCTCAACACATGCTTGATACCTATAAAAACTTGAAGCTGGTGTAGTTGAGAAAGATGGTAATTAATGTGTAGTTGGAGTAGGAGCTGGGGCGGCTATTGAAGATGATGAAGTTGTGTCTGAGCAAGATGATGTTGGTGCTGCAGAGGCTGCTAAAGTTGATGAAGGTGGATTAAACGTTTGTGTGATTGCTAATGCCTTATGATTTATGTTGTTTTTATTAAGTGGAAATAAGCCAATGTACTAGAAACCAGCAATTACATGCAAGCGTGTAAAACGTTTACCACTCTCGTACAGCAGTTTGAGCAACGGTGGAAAATTTTGTTTATCTAAATTCTTACATTTTGAGTCTTTGTAATACTTTGTAAGAATTTCTTTCCACGCTTGTTTGACATGACAATAGACACCTCTATCCAATGGTTGTAGAATATGTGAAGAATGCTTTGGTAGACAAATGTTTTTTGCACAGCAATACCGCTTCCGAAGTTATCTGAGTTGTATACCCTTCTAATACTAAAATATGAATGCCACCAATTTGATCAGTTTCGGGTATAAATACTTCTTTCGGCCATTCAATAAACGTATCGAGTATCGTGCTCCATCCAAACTGATTTTGAAATTGAATATTTGATGCCAGCTGAACCACCTCTTATCCAGTTAGGGCCGAAGTTTCTTTAGGCTTTGTATATTACAAATGGCGGTGCAAAATACCCATCAGCGTTACAACAATTTTTTTACAGTGTAATGAATTTTTTCATTGTTGCCAGTAAACTTAAATGCACGTCTCGTCCCTTTTCGACATACTACGGTTTCTTTGCCTTAAAATCACCCGAAAAACCTGTTTCACCGCAATTTCAAATATGCAACCCAGAAGTTATATCAGTTTGTTGATATTGGTTGGCGACGCATTTAAAATAATGATAAATTATTTCTGGCGTACAAGAAGCGACTCTTTTAGATGCTAAGTTATCTGCTTTTCTTGCTGAAATTTCTTTTGACCATCTCTTCATAAAGGCATAAAACCAGTCTTTACCGGGCTTGCTATTTTTAAATATGTGCACTTGATCATCGCGTTTAAGGTAGCCACTTACAAACTCTAGAATTTCATTTTGGGTTAAACTATAACCCCAGTTACCAAGTAATTGAAACGCATGCACCATCAATCTTTCTGTTTCATTAGAGGGTACCGTTGTTGCACCTGAGTCATGGAAGCCTTTGTTGTTATTACTTTTCGAATCTTTGAGCCTTGAGACATTCAAGCATGAAAATAAAACATCACTGAGAAAAGCTGCATTCAAGCATGGAACGCCATTCTTGAATGCAGCTTTTCTCAGTGATGTTTTATTTTCTTTTATATCAGTTAATGCAGCTAGTATATCGTCTTCCTTGTATGCATTCGTTTTTTTAGTTGACATGTTAGAGTGAGTGAGTTAAATTGAATTGAGTGAGTGATGATCATATTGAGAAATAATATAATAATTAGTTTTTAATGAGTAAGAGGTGACTATGTTAACAAATAACACTATAGTTCATTCACGGTTAGCACGGATCCTGATAATGCCTACCTAGCTGACCCAAGAACGCCACTTGTGCGGAAAGATAGCGTACACATCAAGGTACCCTGTGATGCAATTTTTAATAATTTATAAAAATATAATTTAATAAAAATTGATCTATATAATTTGATAAAATTGGTGCAAATGTAGCCTATAGCCACAACAAACTCTTGACGAAATTTCAGTCTAACTAGTTGATTGGTTTAGGATTTATGGCGCCATAAATCCTAAACCAATCAACTAATTAGACTAAAATTTCGTCAAGAGTTAAACTAAAACTGCGCAGTTTTAGTTTAAATTTTATCAGTTTTTTGCTACTTTTACCTTTAAAGCGTTACCAATTACTTTGATATTCGGTCACTATTTTTAAAATAATGGTTACATGAGTGTTCTACTATGTAATACCAAGAATTTTTATTATAAATATTTAATTGGTACATGTACCATTTTAATTTTGTAGACCAAAATATTGATTTGCTACTTAAAGCGTGGTTTGAATCCGTCGACACGACTTTCAAAGTGTGTGTTTCAAAAAAAAATTCAAATTAAATTTTGTGTGTGTGTGTGTGTGGGGGGGGGGGGAGACATTTCTCAAACGAAGGACCTCAAAAAAAAAAGTGGGTAGGCCATGGCTTTTTGGCCCCCTGCCCATAAATGCATAGCTTGAATATATCAACATTTCCTAAGGTATAAACTACTGCTAATATGCTAATATTTTCATCAAAATTGACATTAGGTGTGACAAGAGATATTATTTTAAGTGTGACGATTATCGTAAATGTCATTTCCTCACCAAAGAAAGAACTATTTAAAAATTATTTCTTTGTAGTTTAATATTTCCTTGATTAAATCAAGTAAATATTTCCTTGATTTTAATAGTTTTAAATTAATAATATGTGTTACTATGTTAAGTGGATTGTTATCAAATATAAATTTAAGTTAAATTTTTTAAAAGGCAGAGTTTAATTTAAAGTCAGATTTAGTTAATTGCCACAATGTCAAATTAAGCAAAGATTCATAATGAAAATCAAAAGTTTGTGAGCTTGCTCTGTCTGAAAAAATGTTCTTATCTTACTACTTTCCGAGCAGATCGAATATGCGAACTGTACAAGTCAAAGATCAATATCACTGATGCTCGGGTACCAAAACGATTCTGTGAATCGTGTAGAACTACTTTGCGCAGGAAACAAGTGGGGAAAGAAGTTGAACTCCCTCCTTTGTTTGGTTTTAAGTCAATACAAATGAGATCTGAAACAAGAAACACAATTTGTTGTTGCCTAATATGCCGAATTGGTCGTTCAAAGCTGCAAGAAAAACATCCTCTTGTAGAGCAAACCAATATTGAGAAAAAACCAAATGTGCATTGCAGCATATGCCTCAGCCCTTTAGGAAAAGGCTTGCCCCACCAATGCTCTCAAATAATGTTCAGGGAAAACCTTCAATCTTTAGCAGCAAAAAATGCCAAAGCAGCCAAACAAATCGCATCTCGAGTTATTTCAAATAAAGTAATATCTCCGGAAGGAACCATTCTACTTGCTAAAGCATCCGGCGGGCCTCCACTTACAGTTACACCAGATAAATATTTAAACTTAAATAACTTTTACATATATATTGAAGTAAAGTCTTGAAATAACACTAGATAGATTTCAGGAAGAAAGCTATTGACAAGTTTCTAACTTCTTTAAAAGTCTAATCTAATTTCTTTAATAACTAATAATTTGAAAGTTTTATACAACCTTGCTAAACAAAGTTTATTGTAACTATAAAATATGTATGTTTTGGTTTTAGATCAAAGTAGTACTCAACCACCATCAAGCGCTCCAAAATTGACTACTAAAGCCCTTGTAAATGTACAATTAAATACGGGCCTATCAAATAACGGAATAAAGAAACTTGTTAAAACTGTAAACCAAACATCACGCAGCAAGATGGTAGAACCAAGTTTCTACATGAATTTTCTAAGAGCAGGTAAACACTTGAGCGATTTCTTCACCTGCAGTGAATTGAAAATCACGGATGGAAAAGGATATTCTGGTACAGTTTGGGTTGTTGCTCACTGCAATGATTTATCAAATCTTGTGAATCATCTAATTCATCTAAATCATGTTATTCAGTCCCGAAATATTTTTGGTGGCTATTTTGTTAAGCTTGGAATTGATGGTGGCAAAGGTTTTCTCAAGTTTTGCCTAAGCATTGTCGATACTGCGTTACGAGATAAAACCAGCTCACCGCGACAACAACAACAACCTCACACTTAAAGGAGTTGTAAAGACACTGGAGTCAAGAGACAAATTTTTGTTGGGGTATCAGAAGATTTGCCAGAAACATACTCCAATATTGAACAAATCTGGTCACTGATTAATGCAAATGGAGTTAAACTAATTTTGGCTTGTGATATGAAAGTTGCAAATATAATTTGTGGTCTTCAAACCCATTCAAGTACGCACCCTTGCACATGGTGTGATGTCAAATCCAAATGTCTCGCCTAATCTGGAAACTTGCAAACACTGGGCTCAATCAATTCAAGTCTCACGTCTTTTCATCAATCTGGCGGGGTTGTTGCTAATGCAAAGCTGTTCGGCAATGTCATTCGAAAGACAATCGTCTGCGGGCCTGTCAATGTTCTGATTTTGGAAATTATCCCACCAATGGAATTGCATCTCCTCTTAGGAGTTGTCATCCATTTTTTCATGATCCTTAAAACTGCTTGGATAGAAGCTGTTAAGTGGCCAGCCGCCCTCCACATTTAACTGAGCCCATATAATGGGGACCAGTTTGAGGGAAATGAATGTAGGAAACTTCTTAAAAATGTAGAGGTGCTGCAGCAACTTGCTGGTACAAACATGGTTCCCAACATTTTGTGCATAATTGAAGCATTCAAAAGCTTCAATTTAGTTGCGAAAGCTTGCTTTGGATTTCGTTGAAAAAATTGAAAACTTCAAAAGGTATTACTTAATGATAACTGGTCCAAGTGTAACACCTAAAATTCACGCTGTCTACTACCACAAAGGATCACCCTTGGGGCCCTATAGTGAACAAACTGTCGAAACTTCTCATAAAGATTTTCACCAACATTGGTCGAGGTATAAGCAAAACAATAATCATCCAGAGTACAAAAAAAGATTGTTGCGCTGCATAATTGATCTAAACTGCTAAAATAATATGAGTTATTAGAGATTGGGCAGCTGAAATTCATAGCATACGGCTTATAATGAACAAATTCACCATCTTTAAAAATAGTATTATAGAGTATTTTTATAAAAAGAGTACATTGAGCTATTTATTAATAAATATTTTGTGGAGAAAATCAAAAAATAAGTCTTAAAATGTAATCAGTTACTATATTATGGTATTACAATATAAATGATAGAGTTTAAATATTTATTTTTTCACTTAAATTTGAAAGTAAACTTATTTAAGATGGTTTCAAGAGTCAATACAAAAAAATTTAAGAGATCTGCTTTTTTGTTTGTTTTCACAACTGGTAGTCATTTGACCAGATTTTGCACTTTTTTTAGCATTTTGGATGTAGTTTATACCTTAGGAAATGTTGATATATTCACGCTATGCATTCATAGGCAGGGGGCCAGGAAGCCATGGCCTACCCACTTTTTTTTTGAGGACCTTTGTTTGAGAAATGTAGGCTCTTTTTTTTTAGATATGTTGTTTTTTATTTAGAAATAGAGGAGTTGCTTTGAAAGCCGTGTCGACGGATTCAAACCACGCTTTAAGTAGCAAATCAATATTTTGGTCTACAAAATTAAAATGGTACATGTACCAATAAAATATTTATAATAAAAATTCTTGGTATTACATAGTAGAACACTCATGTAACCATTATTTAAAAAATAGTGACCGAATATCAAAGTAATCGGTTACGCTTTAAGGTATAAGTAGCAAAAAACTGATAAAATTTAAACTAAAACTGCCATAAATCCTAAACCAATCAACCAATTAGACTGAAATTTCGTCAAGAGTTTGTTGTGGCTATAGGCTACATTTGCACCAATTTTTATCAAATTATATAGAGTGGTTCATATTTTACAAGTGTTTTTATTGGAGCTCTATGAAGTCAAAATTTTACTCATTACTCATTTTACTAACTTGAACATTCAAATTAGATTTTTTTTCGCAGACAAAATTAAAAGATTTAAAAAATTGCACCACAGGGTACCTTGATGTGTACGCTATCTTTCCGTACAAGTGGCGTTCTTGGGTCAGCTAGGTAGGGATTATCAGGATCCGTGCTAACTGTGCATTTTTAATTAAACTGAATTTAACACTAAATTAATTAGATAAAGATAGGTGCTTAGTAACTTGCCAAAAAACTAAACTATGTAATTAATCGAGTGTGCGTTTTTATCAGAAAAAAGAGTTTTTTTTACCTTTTTTGATTTTTGATTTAACTTTTTGTTCTAGCTACATAAAAATTATACTATCAGAATTAAAATTAAACTTCCAACAAGATTGAGCTAAAATTAATATTATATCAGTTTCGGTTCAGGCGCCATTTTGTTCGCAAGGATAAAAAATATATAAAAAATTTGACTCTCCCTTAAAGTTGTTTAAAGAATAAAATGGAGTTGAATCGGTATATAATTTTATCAATTCGAATAGAGGAGACAGTTCTGTATTTGAAATTTTTTTTTTTTTTCATAGCCATATGCGTTAAGTTTTTATTTGATAATTTCGATCAGTGTGCGGAATGATACGATGAGCGGTTTGACCCATTTTTACTCTATACAATATTTTATGAGTTAACATAAATTCACCATTACAATAAAAAACACAAAATGTTATTCAACAACAGTTCTTGCTACTGCAATCAATGAACTCACAATTGGTGAGTGTTTTTTTTTTTTGCAATACTAACAAATATATGTATACATATATAGAAGCTTACCATTTGAAGTTGTACACCGGGAAGTAGAGAATAAAATGGATGGCAAAATACTAAAATAAACAAGCGGAGAGGAAAGAAGGGGGTGGGAAGAGATCAACAGTATTATTGAAACCTTTACTAATGCAAAACAGCTTGTAAATCGCTCCATTATTGATACATAGGTCTGCTTTTTTACCAATTTTGGTAAAAAAGTCTGTTTTTTTTTTTTTTAATTGCAAATACTAATTGTTGTTTTTTTAATTTTAAGTTGCAAACTTAATTAGTGAATTTGCGATTTCTTTTTAGCATTTTACACTACTCCTTATACATATACACTATTAAAGTCAACAAAGATGAAAATAGAACCAAATGAAAACTGTTGGGACAATGGAACAAATGGTATAAAGCTATAATAACAGCGAGTGAGTTAAAAACTCGCTTTGACAGCTTTTAAAAATTTATAAATATGCAATAATTTACTAAAAAAAAATAATGAAAAATTTAAGAAAGTTATTATTTTATTGCTAAATGTTTCAATCTTGAAACTGTTTACATTTCTTGAATTGACAACTTCTAATAGCAATGTGTTCCATTAATTTGTAATCATGAGCGAGACTAGGTTTTTTTCAAACCGAGACGAGACCGAGACGAGAAGTTAGTACTTCTCGTGAGACCGAGAACGAGACGAGACAAGACATTTTACAATTTTTGAAAACAAACTTATTAAAATCCAAGTAAAAAAAAAAAAAATGTAAACATGGTTTTGACAAACAGACACAAATGACATTTGTCAAATGTAAACAACTTTTTCAAATATTTATTCAGAATTTTTTTGCCAAACTTTTCCAACAAGACAATGTTTTCTCTGATTAAGATGATTTGTTCTACTTTTTCTGGGTGTAAGTTGTGTCTGGATGATCGGACGACATTTCCACCTGAGCTAAAAACTCTCTCTGATATAGTTGAACTTGCTGGAATAGCTAAAATTTGTCTAGCTAATAAAGAGAGTTCTGGCAATGTATTTAATTGCAATTTCCACCAATCAAGAATCGGAAAGTCTTTTTTGGCATTAGGGAGATATTCATTATCCTTAACCTGTGAGGCTGACCATTCTTTTATTGTTTGAAATTTTTTGAATAGCTTTAAGTGAAGTCCCTTTAAAGCAGGATTTAAGTAGTTTGCTGCAGCACTAAATAAGTTTTCAGTGTGACAAAGAGGAAATCTTTTCTCAATGCAGCTTTTCAAGTTTTTTGCATACAAGACACTGTAGCCATTTTTTCCATCCGTCTCAATAAATTGATCATTTTTGTCATGGATTAAATAAAGAGAATCGGTGACAGTGTTAATTAATGGAATAGACTCAGCCGACCACGTTTCTGTAGCTTCTTTAAGTGGTGCCGAAATTTCTACTGCTTCCTCGATTGATTTCCACTGTGATGCACTGATGGTCTTTGAAGAAAAAATATCTTCATTTGCACATAAGCTGATAATTGCACTCTTTAGATGTAGGACAGAAGCCATGCAATCCAGTTCACTATTCCATCTTGTGTCAACAGATTGGCGTAACTGTCTAAAATTGATTCCTTGAGCGTCTGATTCTGATTCAAGCATCTCAGCTGCAACTGTTGACTGGTGAGTTAAAGAAACCAAATCTTTGCATGTTTGCCACCCATCATCCATTTTAGCAGTCATTCCAAATGAGTCTCGAACTGCACATTGCAAAAATGATTGTTGCACAAGTATTGGTCAAGGCGCTTTGACAATTCGACTGCAAGTATCATGTTTCTTGCCTGGTCGTTCACGCAGTACATTGGCAAATCAGCAGGCAAATTTAGTTCTTCTAAGAAAGAATCCAGCTTTCCTTAATTAAGATACCTGTGTGTCTGCCTGGGAACTGTTAGACATGGGGTGTCCAGTGATGTAGTCTTCAATTTTCGTCAATAGCATGAAAAGTCCAAGAGATTTAGCTGTCCTGAGCTCTAGAAGTCCAAGGGTCAGAAGTAAATGCAACACTTTTTAGATTTGGCGTAATCTCCGTTATTGTGCTCTTCATTCCAGCTTAAACTGCTTCCTTCGACTGCTGAAAAGGACGCCAGATCAGTGCAAAAGTAATCCAGCATTGCAGACTCAAACTGTTTTTGAACGGAGTTGTCTTTGTCATATTTGGACTTTGTTTCAAGCATTTCGACCATGGTTCGTTGTTTCTTCTTAGAAGGAAGAAGAAGAGAGTCGTCAGTTTTTTCAGAATACTCAACGTAATCTTGGCTGTGTTTTTTTTCGAGGTGACAATGAAGTCCGCTTGTGTTTCCATCTTTTGTTTTCAAAGACTTTTTGCACGCCTTGCATTCAGCACCGTCTGTTGTTTTTTGAAAATATCTCCAGATTTTGTTTTTTCTTGGTGACATTTTTGATCGTTGAAATGAGGCAAGAATATTTCTTTTCAATATGAACAAATATGTGTCAAGTTGAATTCCACTGGTAAATTAATGAAATTAAGTCGAAAGTGCACCATTTTATACAAAAAGTTTTTGTATTTAAAATCTAATTAAAAATATTTAAAATCTAATCAAAATTTTTTAACTAGATTTTTAAAAAATATCTAATTAAAAAATCTAATTAAAAATCTAATTAAAAATAAAGAACTAATAATTCTGAGTTTATAAATTCGACCGATATGTTTAAATAAGTTTTTTGACAAAAACTAATTAAATTTTAAAAAAATTTAATTTGTTTTTGTCAAAAACAAATTAAATTTTTAACTAGATTTATTAAAATCACGGAGTCAAAATATTAATTAATTAAAAAAACAAATTATTAAGCATTTTGTAAATTATAATAATTTTTAATTTGGAAAATATTATAATATTTAAGTCTCGTTCTACTTCTTCATTAGCTTTTGAAGAACACTTTATTATGTGTTTCTTCTATTTAGTGATGTATCAAAACTTATATATGATTTCCGTTTTATGAAACCATGTTAGCATTTTGTGATTATATTATGATTGTCTAAATGTTTTAACATTTCATTTCTTAAAACTTCTGCAAATACTTTTTACATGCTATTGATGTAATTGATACAAGTCCGTAATTCAATGCGTTTAGCTTACATCTTTTTTTGAAAATCGGAGTCACATTATCTGCGCGCTTCTGTAGTGGCAGGCTACTTGTGTTGTATTTGTTTGTACTGATTTTGCGCAATGCTTTCATAAAATAGGATGTAAATTATCCACACGCTTTTTCTGTGTTTAGTTTTTTAAGACAATTCAGAATATCTATGTATCATTGAAATTGTCATTTAGATCAAGTGTGTGAATTAGTTTATATGCTATCCTTGGTCCTAGAAAGACGTCTTATGAATGTTCAAAATACGTTTTAAACGTCTTTTGAACGTTCAAAAGACGTCTTTTTAGGATCAAATGCCGGGATTTTTGGGATTTTTGGCATAATGGTGCTTTCGTTTACAAAGGCTGTGAAACTAGTCGTTTAGAATATTTGCAATCTCGCACGGGTTATTTGTTACATTACCATTTCGATTCAAAAAAAGCAGGCTTTTTGAGACAGAGGGGGAGGGGATGAGCCACAAAGTGCAGCGCCCTGACTAGACTAATTCAAAATTACATATTAAAAAAAAGTTTAATTATAATTATACTATCATTTAATTGGATGTGGTTTGTGGTCAGGTTTGTGGTCAGCAAAATAAGTTCAAAATCGCAAACTTAATTAATATGTTTAGTGATTCAAAGTTTTAAAAAAATGATTAAAAAATTAGTAAGCATTCTCTTTACATAAACTTGTTTGAATATAAATGTTGTAACATATTTAAGTTTGTTATACAATGTTTACCAAAGTATTCACAAGAGTAATAAATGATCACTTTCTCCTCTATTTAAAGGTTTTTTTTTATTTGAACTGCCATGAGTTTTATGTGAAATTCAACAATCTTTTAATCAATAATAAAATAATTAAAAGGGAATTGACTACAAAATTTCTGGGAGTGCTCTTAGATGAAAAATTGTCATGGAAATTTAATATTAAATATATTGAAGGTAAGATCTCAAAAAATATTGCCATGTTATACCGAACAAAACCTTTTCTTAATAATAAGTCTTTATAAAATTTATATTTTTCGTTTATACACAGTTATCTTTCATACTGTAACATTTCCTGGGGTAGCACTAATCACACTAAACTCAAAAAAATTTATAGTAAACAAAAACATGCAGGATAGTATTTGGGGCAAATAGAAAAACACAATGCGAACCACTCTTACGTCAGCTTGGAGCTTTAAATATTTATAAGCTTAATATTCATCTAGTAATGTTATTTATGTTTAAAGCAAAACTTGGGTTTTCTCCAGTAACATTTCAATCCTACTTTAATGAAATCTCCCATAAATATCCAACCAAATTTTCAGTGAATAACTTTGTGGTTCCCATAAACCTTCTTAAATTAAGTTCGTACCAAATTCAATATCGGGGACCTTTAGTTTGGAAAAAACTTCTTCCAATCTTTAGTAAAAAACAAAACTTCGTTTTAAACTGCACTTTGCAAAGTTTTAAGAATGATTCAAAACGGTATTTACTGAACATGGAATTCGATATATTAGATTTCAAATACCTTTTTTGAAAACAATTTAAAGGTTTGGACTGAATCGCTTGAAAATAAATTAAATCTTTATCACTTTCTTTAGCTTTTATTAAAATGGTTTCTAACCATTAGTATAAAAGATAACGAAAATAAAATTGTCTTTTTCGTTCATATTTTTGATGATATTAAATAATCAGCCCAAATACTTATGTTTACATATATTGCTTTTTTTTTTTTCTTTTTTTTTTTTTTTTAATTAAACAACGCATTTTTTTGTGTGTGTTTTTATAACTTTCATGATTTTCTGTCGTTTTTACTTTTTTATTTTTAAAATTATCCTGCTGGAAGATTGTTAGCAACAAATTATTTTATTGCTAAAGTATTTGATTTGTTTTTGTTTTTGTATTTATACTGTCTTTTTGTCTTGTATCATTTATTGTGCATGTAAATTTTTGTGCGACGGGGCTCGGTGATAAGACAACCTGTCTTCTTCTTGCTCCGGCCAGGATTTTTCTTTTATTGTGATTTCTTTTTTGTAATATTTATCAACGGCAAAATAAATAAATAATTAAAAAAAAAAAAAAAAAAAAATCTGAAATATTACCTGTCATTCAGCTTCATCTAGTGTTATCACATTATTGATGCTTATTTTTAACTTAACAGCATACTCAGCACAGATATTGTTGACTCTCACACTTTCTATGTTTTGCTTGGTAATGAGATAGACAGAACAGAAAACCGTGCACTTGGGTTAAGTAGAAAATATTAGTTCAGTTTTTAGCGCAGTGAACAGATTCTTTGTTTTTTGAGTGACAAAATCTGACAATGTCATATCCTAAAAGTGTGCAAGTAATTTTGAATCAAGTCTTCTAAGATCAGTTTTCAACGGTTGCATCTTCAGAGCGGCAATCATAAGCTCTTTTTTAGTAATTGATACAAAGTCAGAAATAATGAAATTTCAATTAAATCTTTGTTCAAATGTAGTATACGTCCTCTAATTTTTTAAATTGCAATGTCTGCAACCTGTTTGTCAACAGCTTAATTAGACTCAAGAGTTTGGAGTAGACAAACTTTTTCCATCCAACTGGCACAATGATAGGCACCTGGAGGGTAAAATGATTTTAATGGTTATATCATTTTCACCTAGTGTGATTAGTGTTAGTCGAATGAGTTCCAGATAATCTGGTCATGGTTTTCTGACATATTTTTCTTCTTATGGTTTAGCCACACACAATTAAAAACTGTCAGCTCAGATTTGACTTCAATGCCCGGACCCTCAATTGTACTGTATTGGGTAGTGTCTTTAATGCCATCAGCTTTAATGGCTGGCACAACAATTTGTATAGCCTGGTACCAAAGTAGTTTTTGTACAATCAAGACTAGCAACACTATGAAGTTTTTTTACTAATATTTTGTTCACTTTTGCAAGAGTTTGAATTCGGTGATTTTCTAATATAACTGTCTTTCTAGTCTTTTGTTGGTGATACTTGCTAATTAGAAGCTCCTAATTGCCAGTTTCTTCATATTCTGAACCTGAAATTTGTTTAACCATTCCATTCTTAGTATATTTTTTTTATTTCAGTTGTCTTTCTTTTGTGATGCTCTTCTTGGAAATGTTGATACAATTGTTTTTTTTTTCACGTTCTTTAAATTTTTTTTTTCTCTTTGGTTTTGTAAAAATATTAAATTTTATTGAATTTTTATTAATCTGTCACATTTGGCATGGATCACATCAAATAGCTTATTAAACTTGTTTACCAAATCAGATTCCAATTTTAACTGTTTTTCAGTTCTGTGAGAAATATTTTTCCTAATTTTAATATAAGAGTTATACAATACTTTAAGTTAGCAATAGCATTCCCTATTTGTGTTGTTGGAACATTGGAAACAAACCAAATTTGTAAAACCTGATATAATAGTAAAACAAACTTGTAGGATTAAAAAAGCTTAGCGAAAGTTGAATTCTGTTTGTCTTTACTTCATAAAAGAGAGAACAAGACATATCTGTCTATTTATTTGAGTATTTATTTGAGTATTTATTTGAGTATTTATTTGAGTATTTACTTGAGTATTTATTTGAGTATTTATTTGAGTATTTATTTGAGTATTTATTTGAGTATTTATTTGAGTATTTATTTGAGTATTTATTTGAGTATTTATTTGAGTATTTCTGATGCTAACAAAGAGATTTTAATAATTGAAATTTCAGCCAAAAAAACATTAAGATATATTTATAAGTTGTTGTTATCGCCCACCATTTAGTGAAATAAATAGTTTTAAGTCATATTTATTTAACGATATTATAAAAAAAACTACGTTGCAAAAAAATGAAACAGTGACATAAATTTAAACGCATTTTACCTATCACATAAATTGCAAAATTAATGGATTTTATAATGATTTATTTAAAAACGGCACAATTCCGTTAATCAATAAACCAACAAGAGTAACTTCAAATTCAGTTTCCTTAATAGACAGCATTATTACAACGGACACTTTTAATGAATCCTTCAAAAAAGGTTTAATTAAAAGCAATGTTTCATTTTCATCATTTTCCGATTTTTTTTTTCTCAATAAAAATTGATATTGAATTGGTACCGATACAAAATCAAGTTTTCTATAAAAGATGTTTCAGCCAAGCAAATGTAAAGTCGTTTAATGAATCTTTACTGCACTGGAAACATATAAATTTTTCGTCTGAAGCAAATCTAGTTTATTACTCGTTCTTTAAAACATTTTTGAAGTTTATAACGCAAACTTTCCTCGATACAAAATCTATGGTGAATTAATACTTTTTTTTTTCTTAAAAAAAAGTAATAAGTCACCATGGATTACCAAAGAGCTCAGAAAATTGTCCAAAGTTAAACAAAAATTGAACTTTAAGTATTAAATATCAAAAAGTGAAAAAAAGAAGGCAATTTATTAGGATCACGTGAAGCATTTTAAAAGTCAAGAAAAACTTGAAAAAATACTACTCAAACTTACTTGAGAAGTTTAAACATATCGCAAAGTACTCATGGTAAATTTTAAATAAAATTACTGGAAATCATAAGATTAACCCTGCGGGCACAAGTACGTTTTTCAAACGTTTAGTAAACGTTTAATGGTCGCTTAAACGATGATTGTATTAGTATTTAGTTCACATATATGCAAACACATATATGTATTTTGTTTATAATTAATTTTTTTTATGTATGTAAATTTTTTTTTTTAATATACTGTAAAAGTTAAAATAGCATTCTCAATTTTGAGTAACAAAGATGCGAGTATAGTTACAATAAAATGATCATAACATAAAACAATGTAAGTTTAGATTAGAAACATTTCATAAATAAATCTTTTGATGAATGTTTAAAGCTATATCTAGATTAGATCTACTCCAGCTAGCATTTACTCTACATTATTTATACAAGTACAACTTCTAGTAGAAATGACTTTGTATACATAATATTAGGCAATGATTTTTTTTTTTTTTTTAGCTTAAACGGAAGACTTTATTCAGTAGTAACAATCATAGATTATAAAATAGTTAAGAATGCGACTGTACGTAAAAAAATAGAAAAATATTTAATTCACCTTATAAAGAATGGCAAATATAAATATTGGCAACCTAAATCTTGACTAAAGAACTAAAGAGATGTAAGATGCACTCATACCCAGTGGGCACAATGACGTTGAAATAACGTTGAAACAACGTTGCAAACCGACGAAATGCAATGTTGAAACAACGTTGAAATTTGGTGGAATTGGAAACAAAATCCGACGTTGAAAACCACGATGTTGAAACAACGTCGATGAAAACGTTGTTTCAACGTTGTTATAACGTCTTATCGACTACATATCATCCATATTTCAACTTCGATAAAATGAAAATTAAAAGTTCAACGTTAAAACAACGTTAAAACAACCTAATTTCAACATTAAATTTTGGTCATTTGATAAAAATTATACAGCCTATTGGATATAACTTATATCCAATAGGCTGCAGCCATGTTAAATTGTCATCGTTAACATGTTAAATTGTCTCGACTTGGATTGCGATAAAATAAGAAAATAAAAAAGCAATATTTTGCGCTAAAAGTAGTGTATTTCATGTTCAAAAAATTATTTTAAGGGAGTTTATATAAGAAATAGATAGAATGTTAACATTACATATATACATTTTATATTAACATATTCGAATCGTCATTTACGCACCAACCGCCACCATTAGATCTGTCGGGTGCATATTTCAACAAACTCATGATATCTGTTCTGACTTCAGCAACCGTAGCAGTCGCTTTACTAAGCATGACGCTCTCTATAAAAAAAGGTATTGCCTGAGTAGTTTGCAACAAGTACAGCTAGAACTTAAAATAAAAGTAGCACCAAATCATCAAATTGTGTTTTTCAATAACAGATAACATTACTCATGACTTACCAACAACAACCTTACAAATATTTGTGCCTTCAAATTTCTCTTTAGCCTTGCCGCCAGCCATGTTGAACTTTGATTGTAAACCATTGGTCATCAACCTACAACAAAAAGTTATTATTTTTATAAATACATTAAACTTTGATACAATATCAGGTTAGGTAGCCCAATGGCACCGCGTATACCGCGGAAATCCGAATGGTTTTAAAATTTCAAAAATTCAATGACTTTTTTTTGTAGAAATAGGTCAATTTCAATAAAAATTATACATATATATATATATATATATATATATATATATATATATATATATATATATATATATATATATATATATATATATATATATATAATAGATCATCCAGGTCCAAATCCGAAAAAATGTTTGCGGAAAAAGTCCGGAATATTCCCCCCCTCCCCCCTTATTTTCCCTCTTAATTTGCTTTCATCTGAGTTGCTTTTATTTTTAGTTTTAAATTTCATCCTGTAAGATAGAGTCTGAATTATATTCAGAATCTACTATTGCAGTAGCCTCACAATTGCTGCTGCTACAAACATCTTCATTTAATGAAGCTGAGCAATCAATACCAATGTCACTACTAAGAAGCTCATTAACCAAAACATTATTCCGTCTCCATCGCTTTAACCGGGTAGCCATTTCCCTAAACAACAGAAGGCACTTTTATAATATATATATATATATATATATATATATATATATATATATATATATATATATATATATATATATATATATATATATATATATATATATACAAGTGGAAGTTTTTAGAATAAAATAGCTAAATTAAAATAACATAAAACACACTATTTAGTTATATAGTGTGTGATTCTTCACCATTTCGTAAACTTGGCATCGATGTTCATTTTCACGGTATATATTATATATGTATATTTATTTATATACTTATATATACATATAATATATGATATATATATATATATATATATATATATATATATATATATATATATATATATATATATATATATATATATATATATATATATATATATATATATATATATATATATATATGATATCATTATATATAACATATGATATATACATAAAATATGTGATATGTTAATAAAATATCATATAGACTATAATAATCATAATACTATATTATAGTATTTTTATTATTGTTATTATTATTTTTATATTTTTTTTATAATTAGGAAGAGCGAAAGGAAAAAAGTGATTCTTACGCCAACACATACGTCACTTTTAATTTCTTTTGATTTTCGTCCAACATTTGCGATTTGTCAGAAAGTTAAAACCATTAATTGAATAACAAACTGATTGTTTTTTAAAAAAACCACAAAAACGCAAATTTAATTTACCAGAATGTTTTTAGAAACATTCTGAATGTTTTTAACAATATAAACAACGTTTTTATTTTAATTTTTTTTAATAAAATGTTTTTATTTTTAATTTTTTTAATAAAATATTTTTATTTTTATATTTTTTACTGTAAATCATGCGCGGAGTGTTGCTACATCGACTATCTTATAGCCTGACTCGCTAGGGAGTGCTGCTACATCGACTGACAAATAGCCTGACTCGCAAGGGAGTGCTGCTATATCGGCTGACAATTAGCCTGACTCTCAACGGAGTGCTGCTACATCTACTATCTTTTAGCCTGACCCGCAAGGGAGTGTTGCTACATCGACTGAGGGTTTGGTTGGGGCAGGCAGTCTATCAATTTATAAAAAAAATTCCGGTCTTGCATTGATAATATATATTTTATATTTATATAATATAAAATTAGTATAGTCAAATATACTAACATACATAGTAAAACAATTTAATCAAACTCTAAAAAACTACTTACTTAAACAAACTCTAAAACAAATTCAAGCAAATGCAATACACACTGATGAAATAAAAAAAAAGATCTATTTAATATTTATCACTAATGCATCGCAAATTAAGCAATGTGGTATCGTTAAATTGACAAACTCAAAACCTTATGAAATGGCAATAGATGGCCTAATCAATGACTCGTAAAGTCACGCATGCGTATTTGAGTTCTAAAAATGTAAAACGAACGGTGAAACTCATAATATAGACGTTGAATTTACGTTGATTTAACGTCGCGTTAAGTTGATCGTTTTCAACGAATTTTCAACGTTGATAAAATGTTGATTTTTGGTTATATGACGTCGCGACTAAAAACCAACCGTAAATCAACGTTGAAATTACGTCGTGTGTCCACTGGGTAAAGAGTCTTCAAGTTCAAAACTTCAAGAATTTTTTTCTTGAAAAAAAAAAAGTTTTTATCTTTTTAGGAACATTAGTGTCACATACTGCAAAATTCAATTTGGTCGATAAGTTGATAAGCAATCGTTTGAAGAGAGCTCTTGATAGACAAGCATAAAAATTACTTTATTATGTATTGTATGCTTAAATTGTAAATAAACACAAAATGTTAAAATTTTTAGTTATTTATCTGAATCTGGGTTGTTAGACCTAAGTTTTCAATTGTGAAAAGATTTTTTTTCTGTATAACATAAGTTATTTACATAAATAACTTACACTTAAAAAAAAGGTTTTTAAAAAAACGTTAAAAACAATGTAACTTTTCATTTTGACTTAATAAAAACCAATAAATAACGTTTTCAGAAAAACATTCATTCACCGCTTCATATGGACGTTCAAAAAACCAATAAAAAACGTTTTTGTTGGCCCCTTAAAAAACGTTCACAAATCGTTTTTTAAAAAACGTCCAGTCACCGTTTCATATGGACGTTTAAAAAACCATGAAAAACATTTTACGGGACCATTAAAAAATGCTCAAAAAACGTTCTTGTGCCCACTCGGAAAACATGTACCTTACCAAAATATATTAAAAACAATAATGATTTTTTTTTGATAATCCAAAAGATATAGCAAATAAGATAAATAACTATTTAGTAAGTGTTGGTCCAAACTTAGCACAAAAAATTTCAGTTATAACTAATACAACAAATTATTTTCCCTTTCCCGTAATTTTTGTACTAAATAACTTTAAAGTTTCTATTAAATAGTTTGGATGCGCTTATAAAATGCTAAGAATCAATAAAGCGAGAGGTCCGAATGAAATAAGTGGTAACATTATTAGATTTTACGAGATCAAAAACACTATACTCGTCCAGGTCTTTGGTAGCTCAATTAAACAAGGAATATTTCCTGACAAAACAAGGGTTGTTAAATGTTAAAAGGAAGGGGGAAGGTTGGGGGGATTATTAAACATAACTAATTATTGTCCTCTTTCTGTACTCTCTGGTATTTCAAAGGTTTTTGAAAGGATTCTTAACTACGAAATATATGATCATCTTTCTATAAATAAAAAATTAAATACTATGGATTTAAATTAAATAATATGGATTTAAAATGGATTTAAAAAAAAAAATTAAATAATATGGATTTAAAAAAATAGTCTTACTGAACACGCAATACTACAAATATTGCGGATTCATTTGAGAAATCACAGTTTACTCTTTCATTTATCTATCAAAAGCCTTTGATACAATAGATCATGAAATTCTTATGCAAAAACTTAAAAACTATAGATTCAGTAGAAACTTCCTAAAACTACTAAAAAGCTGTTTAAGCAATCGTAAACAGTAAGTTTAAATTAATGTATCCTCCTCTAAAAAGTTACTAGATATAACATGTTCCCCAAGGGTCTATACAAGAGCCACTTCTTTTTCTCGTTTATGTTAATAATCTTTATAATGTCTCAAATTGACAGTAATGTTTACTGTTGGCACAAATCTTTTTCTGTCCAGTAATAATATCTTAAAAATTTTTTTGACATGAACATAGCGCTAAATAAAATTTTAAACTGGAAGTCAAATAAACTATTAATGAACATAGAAAAACTAAATGGATTCTATTTATCCAAAATTCAAAAAATATTTTTTATCAAATAATATGCCTCAAATATATATTGACAATGTTCAAATAACGCAATCAAAAGTTATACATTTTTTGGTGATTTCATTGATGAAATCTCACGAAACATACCAAAACTTTGTGGTAAAAAAGTTATAAAAAGTATAGGAGTATTGTATAAAGCAAGAATTTTTTTCAAATAGACATCCATAAATTCAACTTTATTACTCACTTATTCAATGCCATGTAAACAATGCAAATATTGCATAGGGTAGTGCTTAAAAAAAACCATTAGATCCTCTTTATAGGCAACAGAAGCATCTAGAACGTATAATAAACTTTAAAAATCGTTATACTTATGTTAGACCTCTTTTATTGGAAATGAATGTTCTAAATATATATCAACTAAATGTTTTTAATATTCTTTGCTTTATGTAAAAATGTAAAATAAACTTAACACCTATATCCATTCAAAATTTATATGCAATGAAACCCAAAAACTAATATGACCTAAGAAATGATAATCTTGTTCATCAACATTATTCGCATACAAATTTTGGAAGATCTCTTATATCATATAGGGAAGCTTATCTGTGGAACTAAATAAATTTTGGAATTTTTTTATTTTCAAAAATAAAATTAAAAAAGTTATTTGGTTAATTGATAATACATTCAATTTCTCTTAAATTCAATTCTAATTGTGATCCGTAATGTGTAATTCCTTTTTTTTTTTTTTTTTTTTTTTTTTTTTTTTTTTTTTTTTTCAATAATATTTTTAAAAAGGTAAATTTACAATGAATATATTACTGGTAGGACTTCCAGAAGATCACATGATCTTATCATGAAGCCCTTTACAATCTATATATAAAGAAGGTCGTACATTAAAAAATTACATATGCGTTATAATACTCTTCAGATGTTTAGCAAGTTTAACATAATATTTTATAATATGGGTATATAACATTCTCAATATTGAATATTATAATATAAAGTACTCAATATATTTTGTATAAATTATATTCTTCATACAGTAAACAAAAATAATGTATTAAATCATATAAACTTGAAATACTAAAAATAGATGAATATATTTTGTGTTGAAAATATTATTTTTTTTAATTTCTTTTTAAAGGAAGGAAAAGACCACTTGAAAGAAAAATCAAAGTTAGGTAATACTATTTTATTCCAGAGAAATGGACCTCGATAAGAAATACAAAACTGGTTATTTTTTGTTTTGCAAAATGGCTCTTGAATAGTTTTACTACAACGAAGTTCATATTTGTTTTTGGGTTTCAAATTATAGAGATTAGTAAATACTCTAGGAGATACATTTTCTTTACATTTAAACATAAAACATAAAATATTAAAAATATTTAGTTCGTATATATTTAAAACTTTCATTTCTATAAGAAGTGGTGTTGAGCTTGAAAAACGATTTGCAAAATTAATTATGCGAGCTGCGTGTTTCTGATGCCGATAGAGAGATTTAAGTTTGGTTTTGTGAGCGCTTCCCCATATAATATTAGCATAGTTTACATGGCAATGAATAAATGAATAGTATAGTTGAGTTAGTTGTTGTTTATTTAGTATATATCTAGCTTTATATAGAATTCCAATGCTTTTAGCAACTTTCATGGAAATATTATCAATTTGTTGATGCCAAGATAAGTTTTCGTCTATCATGACTCCTAAGAATTTTATAACTTTTTCTCTTTTTATGATTGTATTGTCAATTAATAAATCAGGCAAGATATTTTGGATTCTCTTTTTTTTAGATGTTGGGTAAAAAAGTAAAAATTTTGTTTTATCTGTATTCAAAGATAATTTATTTTTTCTAAACCAATATGATATTCTTTTTAGTTCATAATTCATTTTACTAAAAAGTATATCTATGTCTTCGTGCGACTGAAATAAATTCGTATCATCCGCAAAATTTACGGTCGTTAGGTTAGAAGCTTTGTAAAGATCATTTATGTATACTAAAAATAACAGTGGCCCAAGTATGGACCCTTGGGGGACACCACATGTTATATTCGTTATTATTTGCGATGAGGATTCTTTATTATAAACAAATTGTTTGCCATTACTTAGGTAGCTTTTGAACCAATTTAGGGTTTTATCTACTACACCATAGCTTTCCAGCTTTTTAATTAAAATATGATGATTAACAGTATCAAAAGCCTTTGACAAGTCAATGAATACGCCTAGTGTGAATTGAGAATTCTTAAATGAGTCGGCAATACTGCGCGTTACTTGGAGAATAGCGTGTTCAGTAGAATTATTTTTTTGAAAACCAAATTGATTTTTATAGAGGAGTTTATTATCAATAAGATAAGTGTATATTCTGTTATACATTATTTTTTCCAATATTTTTGAAAAGACTGGTAGAACTGAGATAGGACGATAGTTTGTTATATTTGTATGATCACCTGTTTTAAAGATTGGAATTATTTTTGCTATTTTCAAACTATCTGGAAAAGATCCTTGAGTAATAGATGCTTCAAAGACTTTGAAGAGGATATCTTTGATCACATTAAAAGAGTCAATTATAATATTTCCATTTATATCATCAGGCCCAATTGCTTTATTCCTTTTTAATGATTTAAATGCTATTTCAAATTCATAATAACTTAGATTTGAAAAATTTATAGTTGAACTTGGTGACGATATAAATTCGTCAACAGAGTTGTTGCCTACATAAGGAATCTTATTTGATAGGTTATTTCCTATTGTTGAAAAAAACTTATTAAATTCGCCAGCGATTTCACTTGAATCGGTAACTAATTTATTTTCTACTTTTATAGCATTCGGCATCGAATTTGTGCTTGTTTTATGTTTGCCAGTAATTTCTTTCATTATTTGCCAAACCCGCCTTGAATTATGTTTGTGTTTCATAAGCAAGTCAGAGTAGTAAATTTGTTTGGCTTTTTTGCGGAGTTTTTCAAATAGATTTTTATAAGCTGTGTAGTTATTTTTATGTTTGTCTGATTTATTTTTAAGATATTTAACATAGAGTTTTTGTTTTATTTTTGAGGATTTTTTTATTCCTCTAGTTATCCAAGGACAAGAAATGTCTTTGGCGTTAAGAATAATTTCTCGTAACGGAAAATTTGCTTCGTAGATTTTATAAAATATATTAAAAAAAGATTTATAGATGATGTTTATATTCTCATTAAAGTTTATATAGCTCCAGTCTTGATGTAAAAGTTGCTGTTTAAATAAATTTAGGTTTTTGTTGTTATAAATACGTTTTTTTATTGTTACTTTTCCGTGCGTATTTGTTTTGAGGTCAGCGCCTAAGCAGAGAAAAATTGGAAAATGATCCGAAACATCAGTTTTTACAATACCTTTTTTGAGCGTTATATTGAAACAGTCATTGGTAAGAACGTTGTCAATTAAGGAGGATGAGAACTCTGTAATTCTAGTGGGTTTATTTATAATAGGCACTGTTCCCGTTTCAAATAAATGGTTATAAAACTTTGTAATGTTTTGTTTTTCATTGTACTGGAAACAGTCTAGGTTGAAATCCCCTAGTATATAATTTTTTTTCTTTTCATGACTTGCTTTTTCTATTATATTATGAACAAGATAACTGCTTAGGTACTCAGTTCTTCCAGTTGGTGGCCGATAGCAGCAGCTTAGTATAATATTTTTAAATTTTTTGTTTAATATTTCAACCGTTAAAATCTCAATATTTTCATCAGAAACACTCATTTCGCTTCTAATATTATACCCAATGTTTTCTTTTATGTAAAAAAGAACTCCTCCTCCACGCTTATTAATATTACGCTCTAAAAACACTGTATTAAACCCTGTAAGATGGAGATTAGAGTTTGATTTAAAATCTTCTTCTGTACACCAAGTTTCGGTTAAACAAATAACATTAAAAAAATATTCCGTTTGACAAATCATATTTAAAAAGCTATCAAAATTCTTTTTTAAACTTCTGATATTAAGGTGGATTATATTAAAATAATCACGATTATCATTTTTTAATATGCTTTTAATTTTATCTGGATAAAAGTAAGAGCATTCGAATTTTGATCCATTAATCTCATTAAAATAATTAATATCTGGATCAGATTCATAGTCTAAATTAAAAGTATTGGTTTGAAATAAATTCGATATTTTTTCAAAATCATTTTGATAAGTTGAATCCATTTTGTATGTTTTTTTTATTTCGAAAATATTCAAAAGTTTTTATATGCATCAGTATATATGTATGCACACATAAATGTGTACATATTACATACATATATACTCGTATACATAAAAACTTGAAATTTTAATTTTTTTTTGATAATCAGATAGTCTTTTTGAAAGACTTGGTGATTAATTTATTATATACCACTTTGGCAAAATTACCTGACGAACGTATTTCTTTGGCTTTAATAAATAATTGCTTACGAATGATTGTTGTTCGTTCACTAAAATCTTCATTGATGTACATCTTTTCGTTCCATAGTTTTAGCTTTTTGTAATTTTCTAGTATATTTTCACGATCTTTATAATCTAGAAATTTAACTACAACAGTTCTTCTTCTTCTTATGCTGCCGTCTTCGTTTTCTTTCTTCCTCGTTCTGTGCGCGCGTTCTATATGTATTTCTTCGTTTATATTTAGTTTTTCTTTTATTAGTTTTCTTACTTTCTCCTCGCTGTTTTTCCACGTTTCCCCTTCAGTTTCCTCGATTCCTTCAAACCGAAGATTGTTACGACGACTCCTATCCTCTAACTCTGCCAATTCCTAAAGACGATACTTGAAAATATTTGGTTTTATATATATCTTTTATATTGATAAACGATAATTTATATTTAAAATATTTGGAGTTTTTAAATATTATTTTTAAACGGTGTTATTTTATTAACGGTATATTATTGCATTCTTTTGATATCTTGTTGTGTTTTTATTATATTGTTAAACGATTCTTGGTGACAGTTCCTACGATTCTCTTCGAGCTTCCGTGTTTTTAATTTTTATGTACAACTGCATTTTACAAGAATATATAGTAATAAGAACAAACAAGAAACAAACAAACAAAAAAAAGACCAGCTGTGAGCTTGAACAACTTAGTTTATCTAGAACTAGTAACTGGTGAACAATTAGCCACATATTAGTGTCACATCTTGTTTTAATAACTTACTTCTTTAAAATTTTGGCTTTGACTCAGTAAATGCTAAATATTATTACATCGCAAAAAATGCAAATTATGTGTAACGTGCATAGTCACATATAAACATTTAGTCACTACTTGGCAAGCTCGTTGAAACTCAGATAAGTTGTCTTTGTTTTCCCATTGAATATCATTCAAACCAAATACCGTAAGAATGATTATTCGTTTAAAATAAACACATTTGTAAACAAAAGTAAGTTTGAACACTATGCATTATGCTAATGTTATTAGCACTATGCACTATGCTAATGTTATTAGCATACTGCATGTGTTATTAGCATACTGACACTATGCAGTATGCTTATGTTATTCTCATACTGCATAGTGTCCAAATTTATTATTTATATAATTCATTAGTAATGAGTTATTTAATCAAATTAGTTAATAGTTTGAAAGTTAATTAAGCTATACATTGGATCCTGAGGTTTTTAGGAGTTATTTTTCTCAAAAATTAACATGGTTTAAATATCTACCCAATTATACTTTTTTTTTTAATTTAAGCTAGTCTATTTGCTTCTTTCTTATGTTTTATTTTTTTGATTAACAGTCGTATAATTTTTTTCAAAGTCTTTAGACATCCGATCCCAATGAAAACTGATGTGATTTTGATAACTCAAATTTTATTTTAATCTACAAATTAACGTGAAAAATGAGTGACTGAGAATAAAAAAAGCGCGACGGAGACATGCGATCTCATTTAATAATAATAGTTGAAATTTGTGACATTTTATTAGACATGAAATCAGACATCTCAGTTAAAACATTGTCAAACAGACATATCTGATTACATCATATATATCTACTGCGTCAGACTGACATATCAGATATATCTGATTATAATTTGGCATATTAACTACAAATATTACAATAAACTGAAATCATTTTTTTAATATGATTTTAATTAACAAAAAAGTTCAAAGACAATTGACAAAACTAGCACTTGAGTAAAATCCTTTAAGTTGATGGAAGACTAAAAAATTTGGGTCTTTAAACACTAGAATAAAGGCCTTGTTTAGGCAGAATTAATATTAGAAAACAGTGTATTAAAAATACATATAAGTGAAACAGCGTGTCGGAACAGTGGTAATATTATTGACTATTATAAATTAAGCTTTTGTAAATTAATTTTATAAAAAAAACCTCTTCCACATTATCTTTGTTCCACATTATCTTTGTAATTGAACCACATTATCTTTGATAAGATAATGTGATACAGACAGCTGATTGTTTTTCTATTCCAATTGCGTTATTATTTACTTTTTTTCTTTTTTTTCTTTTTGCAATTACTTGATGACTAAATATTTTGTCCTGAATTTATCAATTGATAACTTCTGGACAAAATAATTAACAACACTTTAAAACTTGAATGGCTTAAGAAGTAAAAAATTAGAAAGTAGAAAGATTAAATAGAAAAATAATGCCTATTTTAAAAGAATGTTTGTTGTTCTTTAACTTAATTTTAAATGTATAATTCTTTTTGCATTATTGTTGACAATAATAGTAGACGACACTAGTCGCCTACTATTGTAACACGCCAGACAAAAAGAATTTAATTTAACTTACTTTATAAATATTATTTACTTTTATGTCTAACAGTTAATTATATATAAAACACACAAATTATATAAGTAAATTACTCTTCACCATTCCCAGTTAAATATAAAGTTTTAAATTAAAAGTATAATTCATCTCTTAGAGTAATATCAAATTATGGCATTACGGTGTTTGATGTTGATAAATACTGCAAGTTTCTTGAGCTCAGGTTACTTCTTGATTTGTGATGAATAAAATTAACAGCACTAAATGAAGATTCTAAAACTACAGAACTAGTTGGCGAAGTACTCTTTTGCTTTAGAGACTAAAGTTGAGTTTCCACTTCACCGTTTTTTCATGAGAACGGAAAAGGGAAGGGAAAAATTATCACATGGATACGCGTGTTATAAGTTTTAATTTGTCCAAAGTAAAACTAGGCATGCTCACGTGATTATTTTTGCCTTTCCTATCACATTTTCTTAAAAAAACGTGGAAATTAGTGGAAACTCATTTTAATAGACCGCGGGCCATAATATAAAAAAATGCTTTAAGGTTAACTTTCGTGGTGCAGTCCTGAGATCTAAAAAATTCCAATGTAAAAATTTCTCAGTTCAAAGACCCGCAGTTTTTTTACCTACTGAGTATCAATCTCAAATTTGAAACTCTTGTAAACACGTATAAAACACAATAACTAGAGAATATTCAATACGAAATTTTCCTGGTATTACATGCACATTTAAAACTTTCCAGAATACGCTTTATTTACGTATATATGTTAGCCATTTTATCGTGTCGAACGCGCTTTAAAAATAGACATCAGATGCGTATAAAGACAGGTATACAATACGACGCCTAATGAGTATCAAACTCGCATTTAAACACGTATAAAACGCGATAACCAGAGAATATTCAATGCAATTTTATTAACTATTATGAATTCGTAACATAATAATAATGACTAGCAGTAAGCAACCCGTAATACGGGTTATGAGTTATTAAATCATTAATAACAACAAAAACACATTAGTAACTTGATATATAATCTAAAAAATTAAATACAAATTTATCTATAAATACTTTAACTTTGAGTCTCTATCAGCAACGTCATTGCTTATAGTTAACGACATAAACACCGCATTAACATCAGTTGAGTTTTTTTTAAAATCTGTCGCAACACAGGTACCAGAAAAGGAAAGTCAAGTAAAGCCTGCAAATACCTAAAAAGAGAAACGAAAAAAAAATTACAATTTTAATTACAAAAGTACTATTTGCATTTTATTGTTAGTAGAATTAGGATAATAATAACAGAAAATATATATTTTGTGTCTACAGAATAATTTAAAAAGATTATAAAAAGGCTTGACAACACACTGGCAAATAACACCACAACTTAATAAGATATTTTATTAACTTAAATACTTGGACTAAAAAGATTTCATTTATTACAATATTTGAACAATCAAGGGACAAGGGACAAGGGACAAAAAGTTAAACAATTTGAGCAACTATATCATAGAATAGCAAGCAACTCGTAAAATATTTGTCATTATTATTTGTGGTATTAAGAAATACGAAAGAGCTTAGTAATTATATAAGTTTCATTAAATTTCCCTCTCATCTAAGAGAGAGAGAGAGAGAGAGAGAGAGAGAGAGAGAGAGAGAGAGAGAGAGAGAGAAAGAGAGAAATAAAGAGAGAGAGAGACAGAAGGAAAGTGTTTACAAAGCAGCATGTCAATAAAAGTAAAAAAACACGGAACAAATAGTATTAACGTGTTCTATTATGTTACCAGTAAACAAAATTATTTTTACCTATATAAAAAACTAATTTCCAGCATTTCATAATTAAGCTCCAGCTTCTCTCTAACTGTTGACTAATGATTAATAGAGTAAATTTCATATCATACTAAATTTACAAAAATTAAAACCATGTTTCGACAGTAAGCTAACTAATCAAGAGTTGACAAAGGGAAGACACACTAAAAAAAAAATGAAAAAAAGAACATAATTATGATATGAAATTATAAAAAAAATTATAATTATTTAAATTTAAAATTGTCAATTGCTACTATAAATAGTTAAACTCATACTTTGGTTTGTTCTAAAGTGTTTAAAGTAAAATCAAATTAACAGACATTAACACTGCTTGACACTGAATTCTGTCAAGTAAGTTTTCTGCTCGCCGAGCAGCATTTCTTAGATTACAACAACGATAAATTTCATCCTGCCTAGATCTATTTTTTTCATTTGACAACTATTTTCAAATTGCCTATTAGCATTTACATTATTAACTTTGTTGAGCCTAATACTATCTATTTCAATTTCACTATTATCATTAAAAATATTACCAGTTATCTTACCATTGTTACAACTGAATAAATGAACATAAAAGAATCTTACAAATTGTGATCTTTTCTAATTAAAGACTTTATTTAAACTTAAGATTTATTGAAATCCATATCTTTTTATATGTTCATATACATAAATCGTTTTTCAAAAATATTAAACAATATTTATTTACATCAATTATTTTTAATTCAACAAAGAATCTAGACTACAATGCACAAAATTATTTTTACCTTAATACACAAAAATAATAAATGCAAAATCTTGTATAAAAAATTGAAGCAATGTCAGTCAGCATATTTTACTCTAAAGTAATTATATATATATATATATATATATATATATATATATATATATATATATATATATATATATATATATATATATATAAATATATATATATATATATATATATATATATATATATATATATATATATATATATATATATATATATATATATATATATATATAATTATATTTGGATGAATAAAAACAACTGATTAGCGGGACTTAAAGTTTCATGCCCGAAGGCAATCATCAGCCGTTAATACAAACAAAAAACGTAAACAAACCGTTACAAAAACGTAAAAAATTACTGTAGAATGACATCTGACGTTATAAACAAATCTACGTAAAAAACAAATCAAAAAACAAAAAACAAAAAGCCGTTATAGTTTACTAGTCCCCTGTGTCAAATAAAGATAATAGGAATTTTTTTGAATGTCGACACTGAGATACGATTTCGTTTTTTTTATTCAGTAGGTTTTTTCCATTATGCGATAAAATTACATATTTTTCGTAGAGACAAAGGTGGCATATTTTTGTTGCTAGATTGTAAGGTTTACAACGTTTGACAATTTTCCATTCTATAATGGGCTTTATGTTTTGGTCTTTTAAGCTCCATATTTCCTTAGATAGTTCTGTGTCATTTCTATATTTAACTGATGCAAATGATTTGAGATGGTTTGCGTATCTTAGTTCAAATGGTGTATTACTAATGCCAAAATATACTTTTTTATTACGATCATGATGACTGGAACTTACGGTTGCTTGATAGACAATATTGTTAGATAAACATTGATTGTTCAAAGGACAAAATGCTTTATCTACGCAGTTACATTGGTTGGTTTTTAATTGATTTTTGTTGTGTAAAATTTTGAAATTATGCGAATTTATGATAGATTTTAGGTTAGGCATGCAACTGTAGCTAATCTTAATAGAATTTCGGTTGAATATTTTATGTAGCTTGTGGCCGGCTGGAAAATGTAAGTCAATAAGGGCTAGAAAACGGTTTCCTATTTTTGTTTTGACGTTTAAGCTGAACGGAGGGTTATACCAAATAATATTACGTTTACGTTGCTTTTTTTGTTGATTTTGACTTGAGATTATTTGTGGTTGGTAGGTAAGGTTCGATTTGTATCCCGATTTTTTTAAAGCCTCTTCATACGGTGGAATAGCCTTTTTGAAGAATATTTCATTAATTGACATGGAAGATAATCTTTGTTCAATATTGCGAGGGATTGCTTTTATTATGCTTGGAGGGTGGTTAGAATTGGAGTGGATGTACCTTATTTGATTATCAGGTTTAAAATATGGTTGAAACGTATCGTTACTTAGATTTAACGTAACATCGAGGTAGTTAACAATTTTTAAATTAGATTGAATGGTGATTTGAAGATCGTTTCTTTTAAAAATGAGTGTTATATGCTTTTTAATTTTTTCCATATGCTGACCGTTTTTGTTCTTGAATACAGCAAGACCGTCGTCACGATATAGGCCGAAATCTTCTTTATTATAATGTTGTGAAATTTGATACAGTATGAAAATACCTATTAATTCGCAAACTTCAGCACCATCAAATGCCCCCATTGTTACATCGAACAACCCACCTCTTTTTTTAATCCATGCTTCATCGTTGTTGAAGATAAGAGATTTTCTTGCATGCTTTATTAATGCTTTGTCTTCGCTTTTGATGACGATATGATGGTCAGCAAAATTCATAGCATTGTTGAGGGTGCTTTCCTTTATGGAAGGGTAAAAATCGTTAACATCAAAAACTAGGAATTTGTATAAGTGCTTATTGGTGATTTTTTTAAACCAGTCTAAAACATTTTGCGTACTTTGCCATTGATTCAAAAAAAGTTTATTTTTAAGTTCACAATTAATTTTTGTTAAAATTACCTTAGAAATTCGTCCTACCTCATTTTTTGAAGGGTTCAAAAGGCGCACAGATGGATTGTTTACGAAGTTTTCCTTGTGATCTTTCAAAGTGAAAAAACAGTTAGGGGATCCGTTTATTTCTATTTTTTTATATACCTCGTGGTTGGTTAAAATTTGTTTTCCTTCTTTATTTATATGGTCTTTTAATTTTGGATTTGCTTTTTTGTAGGTAGTGGTAATGGCATTTGTTAACAGATTATTGTAATCTTCTTTAGACAGTTTATACATATTTGATGTTTTGTCAGCATGTGTTAGGGTTTTGTGAGATTTACGTATAGTTTTGATATCTTCTTTCATACCATTTTGAAAAGTGTTGCGTATGTCTTGAAACTTTATTGATTTAATAAGATTGATTAAGTCTTTTTCGAAGAATGACATTTCTTTTATTTGCGGTGGACATATAGGAGATCTAATTCCGTAGTTCGTATAATTGATATTGTCTTTAGTTCTTGGATCGTTATTAATAAAAAAGAACGCTTTCCGTCTCATTTTCTTTAAGAGTAATTCCGTTTTGTTTAATAATTTTAATTTAAAGTCTCTTTCTGACGGTATTGAAATGTTTTTTATTGAGTAATCAAAGTTTATTTTATCCATCGCGTTGACGACTTGAGTAAAGTGCTCAACTTTACGGAGCAAATATTTGTATAGATATCGATATATAGAATATATTCGAGGTTAAGTATTTTGATGTAATAATACGAAGTCTCTTGTACGTGTTACAGTGCTCAATATTACTGAATAATAGAGCTATATATAATTATATTTGGATGAATAAAAACAACTGATTAGCGGGACTTAAAGTTTCATGCCCGAAGGCAATCATCAGCCGTTAATACAAACAAAAAGCGTAAACAAACCATTACAAAAACGTAAAAAATTACTGTAGAATGACATCTGACGTTGTAAACAAATCTACGTAAAAAACAAATCAAAAAACAAAAAACAAAAAGCCATTATAGTTTACTAGTCCCCTGTATATATATACTAGTCCCCTGTATATATATATATATATATATATATATATATATATATATATATATATATATATATATATATATATATATATATATATATATATATATATATATATATATATATATATATATATATTAGGCCTTGTTACGAGATTTCGTTGCGTAGCGAAAACGCGTAACGCATTTTTAAGTAACTCAACTCAGCAAATATATTTTGCGTCGTTAGAAGTTATATTGCGTCACTAGCATCTTTTCAAGTACCGCTTTGTAATTAAAGTTTTTTTATTAACGCGTTAAAAATCATACAGTTTTTTTTTTCTCACTATAACAAAAGTTAAAAATAAAATCTTCTTATTTAAAAAATCATTTTTATTATTTTTTTCAAATAAAAACTAAATTTTATTTTGACGTAAAATGTAAAATAATGTTTGTTTATTTTAAAACGTAAAACGTAAAATAATGTTTGTTTATTTTCTTATGATTTTACAGTTGGTTTTTGGTTATTTTATTAACTGTTAATAAATTTTTTCTTATTTAATTTGTGAACTCTTTTTAATAATGTTTTTAAACGATAAAGAGTCTTTTTTTTAGTTATTTATCAGTTACCGATAACATATTCGTGATCATAATTTATTTTCATAAATTAAACGAACGTCTTTAAATCTTTATGTTATTGAATTAACAATAAACAAAATATCTTATTAATAAAATATTTACATCAAAATAAATCATGCATTTTTTAAACTATTATGACTAAAAATAATTTTTATATTTAAAAGGAATTTATATATTTAATTCCTTAAGATAAAACTTAAAACACTTTATTTTTTTTAACTAATTTTTAACAACAACAAAAAAAATTATGAAACAAACTGTTTCTATTACAAAAAATCTATTAGTTTACAATTGCGGTTAAATGCTTTTTAATTTCTTCTGAATAAACGTTACGTTACGTCATGTTAACGACAATCAAAAGATAATTTAAATATTCTAAAAGAATATTTAAATTATCTATATTCTATAAGTTTTTGCGTAGCACAAAACTGCTGAAGGCGTAGGCAAATCGCCTTTTCGCAAGCAAAATGCGAGCTGCGTAGCGCTTCTTAACAAGGCCTGTAATTATTACCACATACATATATTTATCAAAAACTTTTTAACTTTGAACATAATATAAACATATATGCAAACTATAAACATATGTAACTTATTAATATATAAAAATAATTGCCGAACAAAAAATTTAAAAATGATATGAAAAAATCTAAAATGATTCATATATATATTCATATATGAAGACATATATCTGCTAATAAAATATCAAATTATAATCACATTTAATTTAAATCAAATACTTATTGAATAAAGAACAAAATACAGATAGAAGAAATGCAATCCTTATAACAAAATTTAACGTTTAGCAACAATGAAATGTCAGTGTTGGCTCGAAATATTAATTTATTTTTCTAAATTTTCTAAAACAGAACAAAAAAAAGGTAATAGCATAACAGAAATGTCAATAAAATAATAATTAACATAATAAAATAAGCAAGGTATGAAATGATAGGATTTAACCTATATTTGAATTATATTAATTTAGGACTTCATAAAACTGAATAAATAAATTTAAAGGTAGTAATAAATATTTTTATGATAAAGTTTTAGCAACTCTTTTAGTGCAAAAAAGTACTGTAACTGTAAAAAAGTACTGTAACTGATATGTGATACTGCTTAGTAGAACGATATCTCTTCATATAATTTTTCATATATTCCTGACGATTCCTTTTCTTTTCAGACAAACTTTTTATTATATTTCTAAAGAGAAATCTTTTTATTTTAAATTTTGCTTTCGCAATTTCAGTTTAAGCATGCGCTTTAAAGCAAAGATTTTCGTTTTTCCATTATATGTTGATATTTGATCAAAATCGTGTACGATATTGTATCCGATTTTGATCAAATATTAAATAATACGTATTTTTGATAAATAAGTGGTATTGAACTGGAATTCAAAACTTAAAACTAAATGCGTATTTTTCTGGTATCAACGGCGGTATGTTATACGTGGTCAATACTCCGAGTATTTACAATACTAGATATCCCGACTGGGTTGACAATGTTTTCTTCCACAATTTTTTGTTTTTATTATTGCTAAACCATTATTTACCTAAATATTTAATTGTTATTCAATTCAGGTGGGTCAAAAATCAGATAAAATTTATTCAAAAATCAATTTACCCCTTTATAACTAATTTAGTATCCATAGCAACTAAATAATAAAAATTTATCACTTTTTGGCATGAGTTCATATATGAGATCACATAAGAAATGTGATCTCATATTGGAACTTATGCCAAATTTAGTGAATATAGCACTCGTAAAATATCTGCTTATACCAAAAATAGGTTGTTGCTAAGCAAAATAAAGGTATCCATAGCAAAAATATCTGCAAATACCAAAAATAGATTGTTGCTAAGAAAAATAAAGGTATCCATAGCAACGAAATAAAAAAATATTACCTTCATAAAAAGCGCAGATTTGATATTAATACTCATGCTAATTTTAGTGAATATAGCCCTATTATTAAATTAGTAATGAATTTTGTCCAGTAAAAGTAGGGCTACCATATGAAATTTTGGAAAAATTAGGACATCATGTCTTTTTTAACCTGTCAAATCAGGACAAATATAAATAAGCAGAAAGTCTAAATCAGGACAAAAGCTCGTCACACAGTGAAAATGACAAAAAATACAACATTAAAAACCAGCTTTATTTTACATTTTTGTAATGACTACAAGAATTATTTCTTTTCTTTGCTTTTAAACCAGTCATATTTTTCACTAGAGTGTACTTTTTTCAGGAACAACTGGTCATTTTTTATCTTTTCATAGAACTGTGAGCAATTGAGATCAATATTTAACTTACAAAAAAGCAAACTTTTCACAGTAGAAACTAGCAAAGAACCTCTTTCAGGAGACCAAATATTGTTCATCATTGAAAACACCCTTTCCACAGCAGCTAAAGTTCCAGGAAGACTGAAAATGTATTCCAACACCAGTGAAAAATTTGCTACCTGAAATGCCCTTTTCTCCAAAATGTTTCATCATCAGGACCCATTTTTCTTCACAACTCATATCATCAGATTTCCAAGTTTCAGAATTAGTTGACAAGTATGCCTTGACCAAAACAACTTCATCAAATAGTTCATCAGTATTTATTGCTGTACGTCCAATTTTTCGGTTAATTCTTTCTGCAGCTTCTTTCAACTCTGGAAATGTTATTGCACTGTTTTGAATCCACATGAACTTTTCAGCATCAGCAAAGCTATCTTTCCAAAGGTCAATATAAGAAAGACATCTCTCGTAAAAACCAGTAAATTCTTTTTTGACAGCAATTTCGTCAATAATTCCGTCTTCAAATAGTTTTGCACGTTTCTTTTTAGCTTCCAGTGGAATAAACTTATTCTCAAATCTCATCTTCAGATTATTCTGCAATACTTTTATCTCATTAACAATATCACATGCACTTGCTCTTGTTTTTTCAATTCTCAGAATTGTTTTGTTGAATGTCTGAAGCTGACCATGCCTTATCATGTCTGCTACCACTGCCATTTCTGCCGGCAATGCCTAAAATTGCAAGAAAATAGTAAAAATTGAATGGAGAAGTTGGAGTTGCCAAGTCAACATTTTTCCCTTCAAAGCAGGACAGTCCTGATGAAAATCAGGACTATGGTAGCCCTAAGTAAAAGTGATTTATAGCCCACTGTGGAGCGGTTGTTTTTTTAGGACTATCGAATAAATTTTTAACTTTTAAACGTTTTAAACTTTTAATCGCTTAAAACTTTAAAACGTGTAAAAGTCTATATTTTTAAACCTTTTAAAAGTATAGAGTAAAATATAAATAATTATAAAAGTATATATACTTAAACTTTATAAATTTTATTTTTTTTTTGTTGTAATTTGGCAAAACTTTTAGCGTAATACAGTGTGGTCGCAAATTTTTATAAACATTAGCAGATATTTTTTCAATAACTTTTACAATATCCAGTTAATAAAAATAAGTATTTAAGGTTATGGCAAATGATAAAAATTTCAGCATGTCGACTTGTTCTAAATCAGTCAATTTAATTACTTACTATAATTTAACTTAATTTATAGGCATCATTATCAACTCTGGTTTGCTTTAAAAACTAAAAATATTGAAATTTGCTGTTGTTATTTCCCACAGATCTTCTTCAGGTATGACATAAAATTATATGGTATACCATGGCCAACTGTAATTATATATCCTGATTTGTTGCATTTTTTGTAAAAAATTAGGAAGCCAGTTTTTTTACGGCTTATTTTTAAATTTTAAATTATGTATGAAAGGTTTCAACAACAACAACAATAACAATATATTTACCAGTGAATATCATACAAAGGTGTTGAATAAAACATTGAATTATAATATTGTAACAATTACTATATAAATATTTGCTTGCATGCATTGGTTTATGCTTTTATAATCATTTAATATGTAATGTATTCTGAACTGATTAATATGTGAATATATTCTGACTGATTGCCTGTTTCATTATATTCCATTAGAGAGTGGAATAATGAAAAAGACACACAGACAGTCTATTATTATTACTGTATATAGTCGAACTGCTTTTTTATGCGATGTTATTTAAGTGGAGATAATTCCAATAATAAATGTAAGTGAACTTTATATTTAAAAATAACTGTGTTACATTTTTTTGATTTGTTTTAGTAATAAAATGGTTAATAAATGTGTTGTTACAAACTGTAAAACTGGTTACTCTAATGGTCCAAAAAAGTCAAGATTTCATTTTCCTGAAGAATTTGATTTGTGAGAACGATGGATATACTTTGTTAATAGAAAAGAATGGGTTCCATCAAAATATTCAGCTATTTGTGTGAGTCATATGATGACAAATTTATTAATTACAGAAAAAGATGCACCTTGAAATGGAATCTTCTTCCAGTTCCAACTATTTAAACCAATAAAATAAGTGGATTGTTGACTCTAAGGTTCCGAAGTTGCTCCGAAAAGAACCAACTTTGAGATATTTAGGAAAAGATGAGTTTGAAGATTTTCAAAGTGTTGATAAAATAATTAATCTTGATTCTTTGACAGAATAACATTCTCTGCCAGGCTTTACATTTAAAAAAATTCATGATAGTGTGGTTTATTATAAACTATGTTTTGATGAAAAATCTGGCATATCAACTGTTTTTGAGTCAATAACTGTAAATAAAGATCTTTATGTTTCATTGTCATATAAAGGCTATCATATTTCTTTATCTGAATGGTTTCGTAGTGGTCATAATTGCAAATTAACAAACTGTAGTATGTTAGAAAATTTTCCTGTCTATATTAGAAATAAAGCAAATGATATGAATTCAATTTTGACAGAGTTAAATGAAATTAGATTCTCCTCAAGGCAGACCTCCATATTCTGCATCCCTTAACGTTATGCATTAATTTTGCGTTACACTTCAGCACAGTCTTATAAGTTGTTGTTAGAACAACTACCTTTACCATCTTTTAGTTTATTTAGAAAAATCCAAAGTGATATAAAGTGATATAAATGATATAAAGTAATATAAATGATATAAAGTGATATAAATGCATATAAATGATATAAAGTGATATAAATGCATTTAAAGCTATAACAGTTTTGTTACAAAAACATTGTGTATCAAGTGATTGTGTGCTTCTTGTAGATGAAATGTATCTGCAAAAAGCAGCCCAATATCAAAGTGGGAAATAAATTGGTGAAGATTCAGAAAGTAGTCTTTATAAAGGTGTTGTTTTTTTTATGATTGTAGGGCTTCAAAAAGCTATTCCTTATATTGTGAGATTATAACCTGAAGTTTGCACAATAGGATCATGGTTGAAAAAAGAAATTGATGAGTGCATTACCTCATTGCACCAATCAGGTTTTAAAGTAAGAGCTATTGTTACAGATAATCATTCTACCAATGTTAATGCATTTTCAGAGTTACATAAATCCTATACTAGAGATGGAAAACTATTTATTTATCATCCAGCTTATAATGGAGTTTTAAAAACATATCTATTGTATGATATAATCCATATAATAAAAAATGTTAGAAATAACTTGGAAAACATTATGCAAGATATTGTATTGTTGTCTTCAGAGATATTAGTGTCAGCTTTCTGAAGATAGCATGGAAGTTGCTGTTACTATAGCAGGCTTCATTGCTAAAAAAATTTAAAAAAAGATTTAAATGTCTATCTTGTGGTTAAAAAATGGTTTCTACAGACCAAGATGTTCTTAATAACGAATATCTGAAAATATTATCCAGAGGTGGAGTTATATGTCCAAGTCAATCCTTGTCTGATTTTATTTGCCATCTTTTTAGTATTCTAGATATTATTTCTCCTATTCTAATCAAAAATTGCAGTTATTCTTTATCACTTGAAAGTTTTGCAGAACAAATTTTTAAGATTTATTATTGCAGTGTTGATTTTACATGCGAGTATCGCCAAGAATGGGGAATTAAATATGGATCTCGAATCGTCATTAATTTGTTTTTATAATAATTTACAAAAAGATACTACAGATTCTGTAAGAAAAGATCAGGTAAAAGAGTTTTAAAAAAATTACAAACCTTTGTTTTTATTTCCTGATAAGAGTTGTAAGTAGTCTTTGCAACATGTAAGTTTGTTTTAGTAGCATTTTGATACATAGCTATTTAAAAAGCTATTTCAGTATTTCATATGTTATTGAAATATACTGAAACATGAAATCAGTTAGCGAAAAATATTGTATAGCATATTGTAATTACATGATGATAATCTCAGGTATTCCTCGACCATTTAAATAAAATAAACATTTGCCGTAAAAAAACTAGCCTCTTATTTTTTTCCGGAAAATGCAACAAATCAGGCCGTATAATAACAGTAGGCCATTGGTATACCTGAAGACAAAAAATCTTCATAAGATATAAAATCTTTATATGATATAAGGTTTCTTTGTTGTGAAAAAAAGAAAATATATATACAAAATTATTGCGTATCAGATTGATAATAATACATTAATAAAACATTGTTTCAAACTTTAATATAAATTTTGGTATAATAACTATTATATATTACATTGTGTTTCATCAATAAAGATTCATCTGAAATGAATTTTCATTCATTTCAATTCATTTCTGATGAGTCTTTATTGATGAAACACAGTGTAAAATGAGAAAAATTTTTGTTAAGAGATTTTCTATTAATTTATAATTGCTCTGTTCTTTTAAGAACATTGAGCACTCTATTTTGTTGAATACATTTTGAAATTGTATATATATATATATATATTATATATATATATATATATATATATATATATATATATATATATATATATATATATATATATATATATATATATATATATATATATATATATATATATATATATATATATATATATATATATATATATATATATATATATATATATATATATATGTCTTGAGCAAAATTTTAAAGAAAATCAAGATATATTTTAATCTTGACATGTTTCGTAGTTAACATACTATATTTTCAAATGATAAAATTACAAATTTAAAACTCTGGATATAAATATAAAATCAAAATTTGAAGATATTACAGAGAAATATTAACAGACAAATAGAATTGTTGTAAACCAATAAAAATTATAATACAAATTATAATACCGTAAATAGCAAAAAAATTAAAAGAAAAAGATTAAAATTAAAGAAGCACTCCATATTAAATGGAAAAACCTATCTTTAAATAAACAAACAGTTCATTATAATATAAATTTGTCTATCTATTTTTGTTGTTGTTGTTGTTGTTTTTTTTTAATTTACTTATGTTTTATTTTTATTTTTTTGCTATTTACGGTATTATAATTTGTATTATAATTTTTATTGGTTTGTAACAATTCTATTTGTCTGTTAATATTTATATCCAGAGTTTTAAATTTGTAATTTTATCTTTTGAAAATGTAGTATGTTAACTACGAAACATGTCAAGATTAAAAAATATTGTGTTTTTCTTTAAAATATGTTCACAATTATTGCTATTGCGTTGCTCAAGAAATACATTTTACGATCTATCAAAATCTTCACAAGGACATTTAACCGTACATATTTTACGAAAGCTGGAAAGCTTTATGTTAAAAGTAACAAAGCTCGTTTGGATATAAACTTTCTTAAAAACTGTAAACTATTTAAAGTATATCCAAAGTATCTAGGTTTACACATACCTCATGCAAACAATTCTGATATAATTTCGATAAAAAAGCGATTACTCAAAAGTGCGTTTCATAAAAGAATCAACAAACAAAAATCTCTGTTGAACAAATTAAATGGTTTAAAATCTCAAGTAAGAAACAATTGCACGGTGGTATTTTTTGTTAAAAGTATATTATAATGACGTAAAGAAAAAAGAACTTTCCTTTATTAAAACTCACAAGAAGAAATTATGCTCCCCCACAGAATTTACTAACCTTCCTTCTAAACACCAACACTTTATTCATAATATGTGGCCATACACTTTACAACAGGATGAACTAGAATTATTAAACAACGGTCTTAATTTTGCTCTACCGCCAGTATTTATAAAAAAGACGGACGTTTTCGCTCAGTTTGATAGCATTGCACAGTTTCTCAATACTCAACTTAGAAGCAGTGATTCAGAACCTCAACTTAAAAGCGAACTTTCTCATTTAGCGAACAATTATGTATATAAATACACACCATCTGAAAGTTGTCTAAGGAAACACAAAATATTGAAGAGACTAAAGAAAAATAAAAGGATTATAATCACAAAACCAGACAAAGGGAATTGTATAACTATTTTTAATAAGGTTGACTATATTAATTCGTTAACTAATATTATAAGTGATAAAACTAAATTTAAGGAGTTAAAAGACGATCCAACTATTAAAAGAGAACAATCTTTACAAAGGTATCTTAGGAAACTTAAAAAACATAATTGTTTTGAAAATGATGTTTACAATAACATTTACCTGTTGGTTCACAAACAGCAAGAATTTATGCTTTACCTAAGATGCATAAACTCAGTAAAGATTCTTCTCTACCACCTTTTAGACCAATTATTTCAACAATCGGGACATATAATTATAAACTTGCCAAATATCTTTCTGATTTATTGTGTCCTTATATACCTAAACTTTATTCCACCTGTGACTCTTTTTCTTTTGTGGAGGAATTAAAACAAGTTGATATAACTAACAAATATATAGTTTCCTATGATGTTGAAAGCTTATTTACTAATATTCCACTTAACGAAACTATACATACAGCTACTGATTTATACTTTAAAGTCGAAACGTCCTTAAAATATTTTTCTAAAACTCAGTTCAAATAACTACTCCAAATTTCAACATCCGGTTCTCATTTCTTATTCAACAGGAAATATTATGATCAATTAGATGGCGTTGCCATGGGTTCTCCTTTAGCGTCAATTTTAGCTAATGTTTTTATTGGGTTTCACGAACAATAATGGGTTAGTAATTGCTCTTCCTCCATACCGATTTTCTATAAACGTTATGTGGATGATATTATCGCTATTTGTAATTCAGAGTTTGAAGCTCAGGATTTTTTTACACATTTCAATAAACAATATAAAAACTTAAAACTTACGATGGAAAAAGAACAAGATAATCAAATTGCATTTTTAGATGTTATTATCAATAAGTCTGTTTTATTTTCCACATCAGTTTATCACAAAAAAGCATATACTGGTCTTTTACAAAAAATTTTGAGTTTTGTTACCTATTGTTATAAAATTAGTCTTATACGTTGTTTAATTGATAGACGTATAAAACCAACAACACATCGCTAGGATTTGATAAGGACATAAAAAATCTATCTAATGTTTTAAAAAATAACCAATATCCACCTAAAATAATTGACACTGAAATTAAATTGTTTGCTGATAAAAAGTTAAATCCATCCGAGATAAATAGTATTGATAACCATAATATAAGATATTATAAGCTTCCATTTATAGGATTTTACACAAATTTTACTAAATCTAAAGTTAATAAAATCATTAAAATATATTGTAAAGATGTTATAATTAATTTAATTTTCACTACCAACAAATTATAAAAAGTTTATGTATAAAAGATTCACTTCCTAAGCTGCTCAAATCCAATGTTGTTTACAAATTTTCTTGTGCTGGATGTAATATCAGTTATATTAGAGAAACCTCCAGACACTTATCAACACGGATTCATGAGCACCTTACAAGTGACAAACAATCTAATGTTTGTAAGCATTTAATTTCATCTGTTAGTTGTAAAAATCTAAGTAACCATAATTGTTTTAAAATTTTGGATACTGCTTCTAACAAAAACAAATTGAAAATTAAAGAAGCACTCCATATTAAATTGGAAAACCCATCTTTGAATAAACAGACTGTTCATTATAATATAAATTTGTCTATCTAGTTTTTGTTGTTGTTGTTGTGTTTTTTTTTAATTTACTTATATTTTATTTTTATTTTTTTTGCTATTTACGGTATTATAATTTGTATTATAATTTTTATTGGTTTATAACAATTCTATTTGTCTGTTAATATTTCTCTGTAATGTCTTCAAATTTTGATTTTATATTTATATTCAGAGTTTTAAATTTGTAGTTTTATCTTTTGAAAATGTAGTATGTTAACTACGAAACATGTTAAGATTAAAAAATATCGTATTTTTCTGTAATATATATCTATATATATATATATATATATATATATATATATATATATATTATATATATATATATATATATATATATATATATATATATATATATATATATATATATATATATATATATATATATATCTGTGTGTGTATGTATATATGTATTTATTTTTCCAATTTATAATACCTAAAATAAGAAAATCAAAGAACTCAGCTTTTTTGGGTATAAAACTCCAAAAAAAGGGCTTTTCGCTCATTATTCATTAAATATTGCCATTCGGCATATATATGTTTTTTTTTAAAAGGTTTTTATTAATTTTTATACAATGAATATGCAAATTTGCTTGAAACGACGATATTTCATTTAAGTCTTTTGTTTGTCAAGTTTTTTTGTATTTTTGTCAAGTTTTTTTGTATTACATAATTGAAAATTCAAAACATCGAGTTTCAGTTGTAAATAAGAATTTAATTTAAATAATAATTTTTTCAAAGTTTAGGACTTCCATATTTGTCATCATATTAGTAGAATTGTCCCTTCTACTTAGATAATGAATTGCTCTACAAGCGGGGTTTAGCAGACCTTGTAGTTTGATTAATTTTGTCAATTTAGATATGTTTTAATTTTAAAGAGTAGTTTAGTAGGCTAGATAAAATCAATCAATCTAATATAAAATAAAGATATTTGAGTCTGCCGGACAAAAGCGTCGAAGAAAACAAGAATTTGTCGAAGCAAGCAAACAGCAACTTTGTAGTGAAAATGATTAATTTTTGGAAATAAAACATTACATGTCACAGAAAGTTACAAATTAAATGAGCGCATGGTATTATTAATATAGACTCAGCATTAGACTCGTTATCTTGTTTAGATTATAGAACTAAGATACAATAAATCAATTATCAAAACAAGATAATTAGTCCATATCTTGATGAACAATGATACAATCCATAAACTTATTTTTTACAGTTTACATTATACCTTGTTACTTGGATTCTGAAACTTCTTTCTTGGCGGATGACAGTGGCAAACAAGTTCAAGATTGACACGTTTTATGTTATAATTGATGCCATCGTCGTTGATTTGATAAAAATCTATCCATGTATACATATCTATATATACATACATATATATATATATATATATATATATATATATATATATATATATATATATATATATATATATATATATATATATATACATATATGGAGTCGTATGTTATCAATACCAAACATACCTACAGTTTTATTTATAAAGTTTATTTTGTTGCAGTTTATTTTCTGTGTACGCTTAACATGCACAATCCAGAGTGACGGAAATTGTTGACTTAAGTCATGTTTTGACATGACGCAATGTGCTCCACGATTCGATTGCTCCACGGTACATGTTGTTGTTGGCAAAGTTAACAAAAATTAAAAGGCATTCCTGGATAAAATTTGGATAAAATTTTGTAAAAGGCAATAAATCAATAAAATCTTGGCTGTTTTTCTGCTCTGACGCGTTCTAAAAATCGAAACAAATCAAAGGTTTAGTTTTTAAACTATTTATGTTGTATACTTTATTAGTTGCAGAAGTTTTTTCTTCAAACTGTTGGCAGTTTGCACAGACGGATAAAGAAATTCTAAGTTAAACTGTGTACTATTGGCTTCACAATTTCAACTTTCCAGTAAGTTGATTAGAGAATCTAAGTATGGAAAGAAAATTGTTTGTCTGAAGAACTCTTCAATATTAATGGTTCCCGGATTACTTTAATTGTTTGTCTACCGTACTGTTTTAGAATTATCAGTTTAATATTTATCTTCTGTGTCAGTTGTACTGTTTTCTCAAAAATATCCCTAAAAAAATTTTCGAATCTGTTAAGTTTTACAACACTAAGTAATTTTTGAAGTTGCTGTTGAACGTCTGGAAAATCAATTTGAACAGCTTGAAGAGTCTGAGTAACTAGTTCAGGTAAGAGTGAGTACTACAAAATCATATGGAGACACAATATCAATGTATTTGACTTTGATGAACAATAAAGCTGATGTGCAACTTATCGCTGACTTCATTTGCATGCAATGAAAATTCTTCCAGTTGAAAAAAATATCTTCAAATTTTCTACAAAAAGTTTGAATATTCTTATATTTACTTGTCTATCTTGTCTTACATAGAAAAGGAATATTTGGAACAGAGGATCATCTTTTTGGACTAAAAAATGCAATTTTGTTTTAATAATTTCCAAAGTATTTTGTATCACTGCAACATTGTTTAGATTAACTACAAGATTGTTTTACAATTTTGAATAGTACAATCATATATTGTGGCAGAGTCCATATCTTTTAGTGGTGAAATTCTAAGAAGTTCCTCACGAATTATAGTCTTCTCACTAGATGCATCAGCAAACCACATTCGATTTATAACTGTTTAGTTTCTGAAATATCTGCTGTTACACTAACTATGATTGAGAACCCAACAGCTTTGTTGGCAGGTTTTACAATGCCTTCTCGTAAAGCATTTTTAGAAAATTTGAACAAATCATTCTGCCTTCGTTGTGATGTGTAACATGCATTTTCAT
>NC_088922.1:49700000-49747500 GCF_038396675.1 Hydra vulgaris
ATAAAATATAAGTTATTTCAATTTCATCCACATTAGCTTTTTTTATATTTTTGTTTATGTTGTTGTATAAATAAGCTTTGATAACTTGATATAATCATATATGTCTACATATAATATGAAACAGAATATTAGGTAGCAAATAGGATATAAATCTTAATCTGTATTTGAAACAGAAGTTCTAAAATAGCACAAAAAAAGTGCATTCTTTCCGTTGCTATGCACGTTGCTATGATCATTTTTTAAACTTAGGAATAAAACAACAAATGTTAGCCAAAAACTTATTAAGAAACATATTGTTTTTTTTTTTTTTGCAGATTAAAAATCTACATAAAGTTTTGATCTATAATAGTTAAAAAAAAATTTTTTAATTTTTGAAAAATGTAGAGGGTAGTTCCCTCTTGAGAAAGAAAAAAAGAAAATCCATTTGTTAAATTAATCTAAAAAATGAAGTGAATTCAGTCCATAAAAAGTTACCCTCAGGGTTGTTAGGGCCTGGCTAAAAAACTAATTATAAAAAATCGAATAATAAAAAAACTCAGTAAAACAATAAGTTTTTATTTCTCTCTACATTCTCAAACAACGGGAGCTGGTGGTGTTTTAAAAAAAAAACTAAATGTTAAAAGGTATTTGAATTAGGTATTATGCTTAACAATTTTTTATCATGTTTATATTTTTTTATCTTAAAAAAATATTTATAAAGATATAAAGAACATAATCTGTTGCGTATGACGTAGAAAATACAGATTGCTACACTCTTCTTCTTCTTTTTATCGAATTTTTAAATAAATTGTCAAATTTTCAGCTTATAATGGCAGCATTATCTCCTAGCTTCCGTTATTAATTTATAATGGTTTTTTTAATAAGAATTTTTAAATTCTTGTATATTGCTAATAGTATATATCGTTTAACCCCTCAAATAGAAAAAAAAGACTAACCGACGAGTGCAGTTTTCCTTCATTATTCATTGCAATATAGTTATTTGTTTTTACATGCTTTAACATAACGAAACTTTTACCATACGTTTCTATTTGAAATAAACCTAGATATATAGAAAAAAAACGTATAAATACACTTTCTTATAAAGAAAACGTAAACTGTTAATGTACGTACGTACACTCGTACCTACCTACGTACCTGTTTCATTTGTTATGAAACTTTTATAAGAAACCCCAACCACGTTGTTATTTGTAATATCAATGTAAAATCCATTTCGACAATACAACAATGCTAGCTTGCAGTTTCCCCATTTATCAAAAATAAGATTAACTTCTTTTGTGAGGATAGGTTTATGATGTTTTTCATTTTTTTCAGGTGTTCTCTGAACTGCGCTCCATTCCTTTTGCAACGTAAAATCATTTAACTCTTCTTTTTTGTGCGGATATTCCGATAGTTGGCTATTACCATTATCAATGTAAGTCAGAAACTAAAAAAAAACTATTTTGATATGGATCTTGAAATAAATTTTAAGTTATATATATAATAAATTAAAGTTTCTTCATACTTATTGCAAAATTAATAAGGAATAAAAATGTTTTGGATTTTTACTACTATGTAATTTTCCATAAATATGCAAGCAAACTTGTATTCTATTGGAGTTCGATTTGATACTGTATTAAATGATTCCTGTTTTGTACCGTTTTTACAAAACAAAAAAACAAACAGTTTAGCTCTGTATTTTTACGAAGCTAGAATAACACATATCATTTTATGCTGTATTTTAGAAAATAAAACTGAACTTGTTTTGGCTCAAATAGGTCTTAAAAAACAAAATGAACCTGGTTTTATATTATTACGTCAACAATTTTCTAGCAATTTTTACCTCCCCCTTGCCAACAACTCGTCATACTTTTAGAGGCCCCCCTAAAGAATTACGTCACCATTTAATTACCCTATTCTAACCCCCCCCCCCCCCCACCTTCGGTCCTAAAAAAAAAAAAAATTTATTAGGAAAAAAAAAAATCAATATTTTGAATAGACTTTTTTACAACTAAAACAAAAAGAGATTAAAAGTAAACTATTTAGAGAACCATTAAAAATTAAAAATGCTCTGAACAAAAAATGAACAAAATTAAAATCTCCTAACAAAAGAATAAAGGTTAAAGGATTCACAAAAATGTATACACCTTACATGATTAAATTAGGAACATATTTCATATCAATGCAACACTTCAATTTGCCAATCCTCCTCCTCACTTTAAATTTAGATCTAATTCAATTTCACTGTAAGAATTATTTCTAATAGAGTTTAGTATAGCGTAAAATGCATTTAACAAACTGTATATATCAGGGGTCGGCAGCCTATTGAGACAGAAGAACCAAAAGTTGCAATTTACAAAGTTTTAGTCTGCTATGCAAACAAAATAGATTTCTGTAAGTACATGGTCTACATTATATTATTTAAACGTTAATACCAGGGGTTGGCAACCTGTAACTTGCTAGCCTTGTATTTCTTTTTCTTCTTTTGATGTCAAAATGCGCCTCTCTAGCTCTATGCACAAATATTAATATAATATCGAAATAAAATATTGAAATTTAAAACAGTATTTTTAAAGAACTGCCAACATCTTCATTTCAAATCTTTTTTTAAATCATCTACCAAATCTTTATTTCAATGTTATATTAATATTTATGCATAGAGCTAAAGAGCCGCATCAACTGCAAGTTGCCGACCCATGGTATAGAGGTTTAAATAATATAATGTAGACCAAGTACTTACATAAATCTTTTTTGTTTGCATAGCAAACTAATCAACAACAACTTTGAAAAAATTAAAGTGCTACGAGTAAACATCTCGCGTGTGCTTATTTAGTTCTGTACGACTCCGATCTTTTTAAAGCACAACACGATTTTTTGTAAGAATAGGTAAAGTAAGAATATAAACACAATATTAAAATACTGAAGGTTTAGCGAATATGTAACAGAGGGCTGCAAACGCTGCTTAATTTTCCTTTTTTTAAGTAACTAAATTTGTTAAAAAAAGTAAAATTGTTGACGTCAACTTGTCTTGACCCCCCTCCCCCTGTCAACAAATGTCAAAAAAATTCAGACCCGCTCTCCTCCCATTTTGTCGACGTAATTTATGGACAGCCCCTTTATCATAATAATATTTATTTTTTATGTTTTGCTTCGTACCGTTTTTTAAGACGCAAGTTTTTATTAATATGTTAAACAATACAATGCACCAAGTTGAGTACCAAGTAAAGCTAGATTAAATATATTGTATATAAAATGTGATGTAAAATTTTTATATACATAATATTTGAATGTTATAGATAAATTGTAAATTAAAAACTAATTATTAGCCATTAAAAACAAGATGTGTTTTATATACATGTTTTATAATTTTATATCTTTACGTCAGACTTGTTACGTTTATTACATATAAGTTTATATTTATAGTTCAGATAACTGAAATGTAAACTAAAAAAAAATTTACCACTAAAAAGTAGAACTTCATGTTAGCAAAAACTAAGTTTTTATTCTAAAAGTACTTTGCATTTGTTTAAGCATTTTTAACTATGCAATTTAGATAATATCGTGAAATTGGCGCTGAATTATTTTTATTATTACATTAATCCTTACGATGCAAAGTATTCCTTGTTAGTACAAAACAACGTAAATAATAGTAATGCAAAATGGGCTTTTCTATATTACTTGATTTCCGATCACAGTAAATAGAATATCAGGGTTGACAACAAAGTCATTAATAATGCCATTTTATTAAAAAAGGTTTTGTGCAGAAAGTGACATGAAGTCTCAGCAAGAGGTCTGGCAAGTCTATGGTAAACAAGTTATTACATCTTTTTGCGCTTTAGGTATGATTAATTGGCCAATCCAATTTTATCCTCCTATTAGTAGATTCAAGCATGCGCGTAGGTATATCAGTTTCTATATTAAGTTTAGAAATAGTACCAGCACGCGGGATAATATACTCAAGCCTTTCTTATAATGTTGTAACAATTAGTTTATTATCATGATAAATACCAATGTTTTATATATGTTATACCTATTATTTATGACAAAACTATGAGGCGTGGTACAGTTTATTATCTCAGGAATCTTAATTAAACGTCCCTTATTATTTTGCGCAACTAGAGCACAAGGGTGGATAACTAAACAATATCTAAGGAGACAAAAAAATAGGGAGAATATTTTTCATGAATTTGTATTTAAGCGACATGTTTAAATAACTTTTTTTATAACTTTAATGTATACACGTAAGAGTACAATAATTATGTAAAAAACTACATTGTATAAATTACATTACTACTACAATCTTATAACTTACAACTTACAAACTACATTGTAGAAAGAACTACATTGTATAAATAACAAGTATATGTAAATACCATATTACACATACTTACATTCTTTAAATATCTATTAATGAGATTAAAATTAAAAAAACAAAAGTTATTCAGTTTTTATCTATTTTCATAAATTTTCAGTTTCCAGCAAAAAAACGTGATGAAAAACACGATGAAAAATATTCATTATATAATATTACTTATTTATCAATTGATATTAATGTATTGAATATGCAATTGCTTAAGGTCGTGTTTAAAAAAGAAAATTAGATACTATTAATGGCGAAAGAAGCATTTTGCACGTCTTATTAATTTTATAGGTAGTTATTTTCATACAAAATCTCTTTTTGTTGAAATATTTTTGACATATTTCAACTTAACGTTCATTGTTTTATATTTAAAGATAGACTTAACCTCGATTTTTTTTTCATGACTTTTTCGTGAGCGTCTAAGCACAAAAACAAATACGATTTAAGGAATGATAATCTAAACCTTAATATAAAACTAATTTTGGCATATCTTTTATTGCGTGTCGAGGAGCTTTTATAACGTTTCGAGGCGCTTTTATTTGGAATCGAGGATTCCAAATAAAAGAGCCTCGAAACTTTATAAAAGCGTTTATTTGGAATAGATAAAAAAGGGCGCTTTTATTTGGAATAGATAAAACCGGAATTATGTGACTTTCAAAAATGTTTATCTTTTAAAAAAAATACTTTTAAGTCAAATTCAAAAAATAGTGAATAAAAAACTCGTATTTTTTTGAATTTTTTTCAATCTTTTTATATATTTTTTATTATATTGACATATCTATGTCAACTGTTGTTTTTTATGATCCTGACTCGATGACATGGTTATGTCATCGAGACAGGACCATAGTTATCATCATTACCGTCATCATCATCATGATCATCATCATGATCATCATTATTGTTATTTTTTGTTTTTCAAATAAAAACTAAAGTTAATATTTTTTCGACCTATTTATTTGAAAAAAATTTTTTTTTTAATGCGAGCGATATTGTCATTATATAAATAAATAATTTTTTTTTGAAAAATATTAATTTTTTTTTATTAATATAAGCCTTTAATATTAACTTTTTATGTGATTTGCTATTGTTTTGTAAGTCTTCTTTTATCGGTTTTCTCAAAAAAATTTATTATTTGATACAAGATTCTGGAGATTCTTTGCAGAATAAAAAACACACTTACCTGTAAATTAGCTTGCGAAACGTTGTCATTTTTTTTTAATTTTCATATAGATTGTTGAACTTATGAAGAGCTTGAGTCCGAGTTTAAATTTTATTACAATTTGATAAATGTATAGATATATAAAATTAGTTTTATAACGAATATTTTTATTTTTACCCAAACATTTTTATTTGTATCAAGTTTTTCTATCAGATCAAATCGCATATGTGACGTAGTGTCTTAGTTTAATTAACTTAAACAAACAAGCGGAGGCGGTTAAAATTGATTTGTCATCAAACGGTTTTTTTTAATTAAACATTTCAATTAAACATCTGGTTGGTGTAGATGGTTTCCGTATCGCCATTTTTTTATTTTAAACTAACATTATAAAAGTTTTAATGCAAGACAAACGGATGGCTTTCTAAAATCGAGTAAATCAAGAAACTTACAACTTACATATCAAGATCATTCTATTCTTAAATTTAAGTTTAAGTTTTTTTAATAAAAACTCTCCTTTTTCAAAATGATTTGCTTTCACAGTGTTAAACCTTGCCGAAAAGACTTTGTCTGTTCCATTGGTTGTTTATTTATAAAAGGCTATAAAATGCAAAAGCTATTGTTTCCTTTTTCTTTTTTTAACCTTTTTTATTTATTACGTTAACAAATTATTAGATATAATTCCATTTTAAATGTTGCAACAAAAATTTTAACGATTATTTTTTAGAAGCAATTATTTCGAAAACTTTTAATACTTTACGTCATTAGTTTCTTTCATGCATTACGTCATACAACATCATTAGCTTCATCATACAAGATAGATATAATGGTAGATAGATACGATAAACTTAGTCACAGCTAAAATTAGTTAATATGTGTACGCTCACCTTGCCTATTCCTAAATAATTTTTTTTTTAATCTTCCATATGATTTAATATGATGCAAAGACAGATTATTTGTTAAGTATATTAAAACTGTTCACAATGAGTGACATCTCTTTAGATTTTAAAAAAATTTGAGGGTAAAATGTTTAAAGTGTTGGATAACATGCGGCTAGGCATGGTAGACGTCTACTTGCTATCGCAAATAAATAATTAAAAAGTTTGTTATCGGTCGAGATCGGAGAAGTGAAACAACATTTTTATTAGCTCGTATCTTTAAATTTGATTTTGGAGTTTTTTAATTTGTGTATGAAGTTATTAATTATTATGGCTCGAGTTCTAAAGGAGCATTTAAGTTGTTTAGATTTTTCAAGCAAGTGACCTTGACTTGTCTATCATTCAATTAGAGGGTGAAATTCAAAATACAAAAGAAAAAAAATCATATTCTCCGAGCGCTAAATAAAAAATATATATTATGTTTTATTATCTAATATTAGAATAAGAATAAGTTAGAGTTATGTAAAATTTATTTTACTATATTTATATCGAATAATCAATATATCTGAGTCTATACATTCTTACATGGTTTGCTGATAGTTATCATTATCTTTAGTTTAGCGCTATGACATTTATAAGCTATTTCAGTTTAGCGCTACAGCATTTATACCTAGTGGGCACGAGACATAAAAAAGACTTCTTTTAAACATTTTAAAAACTTTTTATAACGCTTTGGGCGTCTTTTGAACGTTCAAAAGAAATCATACTCTCATTGTGCCTATTTACGACTTTGTGCGTAAACGATACGTAATGTTGTATATGGACATTGTGTAAGATTGGACATGGTAGATTTAGATTACTTACCGAGGCTTATCTTGAAGCAACAGAGGCTTAGAGTGAATCAACGTTTTAAATAAAACTGTTACTCTCTTCCAACTAAAATTTTCACTTCTTCTTCAACTATCCACATAATTAATAATTGGAAAAAACTAACTTTGCATTGTAGACTTAAAAGTTGTATATTATCAAACTTTGCAACATTTTTGTAATCTGAAGTTACTTCAATTGTAACACTAATTCAGTAAAGTTTTAGTGCAAAAATTTATAATCACTGTAAGAGTTACTAACTTTTGTAAATATTTTGACCAACTTTAAAAAACTATAACAAACTATTAGAAACACGGAGTAGAGTAAGATAGTTCTTAAGTTTACTTTTTTAAGAATAAACTTAAGTAATTGATGTCCATATTTTTTAATACAACAACTGAATTTGAATGAACTGATTATTCTATTCGATTGACAAATAATGATGCAATGCTTTATACTAATAAAACTTTGTCACAGCCCTTACATTTACGTAGTTATTAACTAAATAAAATAAAAAGATTAAAAAAGAAGCAACATGCTTATATAACGAAAATACTTAGGTTTTATCGTCAAAACCTGCTGTGTATTATTCATATACTATTCATGTTTTTAAAACGCTAAATTTTTAACGCTAAAAAAAATTTCAAAAATTGTTTTAAAAAGAAAAGTTAAAATAAATACAGAATAAAATAAATCAAAGAATTATCAAAGTTGTGTTAAATAAATAAAGAAAAATTTATAGAGATTTTAATTTGTATATTAAAATAAAAATAAAAAATTTATTAGGTTTTGAAAGCGATTTATATTTTTAAAACACAAAATATTTAACAAAAAAATTTTATGCTCAGATGTTAAAATATGAAGGACATGATTCAAAATATGAAGGACACGATATTTTGAATTTTTTTTACTTAATATTGTATAAATCAAATAAAATATATTTTTAAAATATATTCAAATTTAGGTTTTATTTTATAAAGTTCATGAAAAATTAAGAGACTGTTAAAATTTACTTTTGTGCATGCGACATAAAATTTTAATATATCTTAAACTTAACGTTTAATATATCTTAACTTAACGTAAAAATAATTATTTCTTTACAAAGTGATTTTGCATTGTGAATCACAAAGTGATTTTGCAATTTATTATTTTCAAAGAATGATTTAACATTGCAGTGGTGGCACAAAGTCATGACCACACGCATATTTTGATCTCTCTAATAGTGTATTATGGCAATAATAACTAATTTGTGTAGCGATTTTTAGTCGGAAATCTTACTAAATATCTAGTAACCGATGTGGCGCGTTATTAGCAATTAAATATCATTATTTTTGTTATTATAATTACTGTTATTTTTGTTTATTACTGTTCTGTGTTGATTTGATCAGAAATTGTTGATATCAGTTTGGTAAGTTTTAGATTTTTCTAACTTTGTTTTAGCAGATATTTACTTGAAATTAATGTATTATCACTCGACTACATATCGTTAACCATGAGCGAGATTAGGTTTTTTCAAACCGAGACGAGACCGAGACGAGAAGTTAGTACTTCTCGTGAGACCGAGAACGAGACGAGACGAGAAATTTAACAATTTTTGAAAACAAACTTATTAAAATCCAAGTAAAAAAAATGTAAACATGGTTTAGACAAATAGACACAAATGACATTTGTCAAATGTAAACAACTTTTTCAAATATTAATTCAGAATTTTTTTGCCAAACTTTTCCAACAAGACAATGTTTTCTCTGATTAAGATGATTTGTTCTACTTTTTCTGGGTGTAAGTTGTGTCTGGATGATCGGACGACATTTCCACCTGAGCTAAAAACTCTCTCTGATATAGTTGAACTTGCTGGAATAGCTAAAATTTGTCTAGCTAATGAAGAGAGTTCTGGCAATGCATTTGAATCCAATTTCCACCAATCAAAAATCGGAAAGTCTTTTTTGGCATCAGGGAGATATTCATACTAGCACATTTCGCTCAAAATAGGATTCAGTTCAGATGTTGGCTCCTGTGTTTCAATTCTGACTTTTAACTTGCGCTTCAGTTTTGAATTAGGGGACAAATCTGCTGAAAGGACTATGGGAACAGGTTGGCACTCAACATTATCCTTAACCTGTGAGGCTAACCATTCTTTTATTGTTTGAAATTTTTTGAAGAGCTTTAAGTGAAGTCCCTTTAAAGCAGGATTTAAGTAGTTTGCTGCAGCACTAAATAAGTTTCCAGTGTGACAAAGAGGAAATCTTTTCTCAATGCAGCTTTTCAAGTTTTTTGTATACAAGACACCGTAGCCATTTTTTCCATCCGTCTCAATAATTTGATCAATTTTGTCATGGATTAAATAAAGAGAATCGGCGACAGTGTTAATTGTTGGAATAGACTCAGCCGACCACGTTTCTGTAGCTTCTTTAAGTGGTGCCGAAATTTCTACTGCTCCCTCGATTGATTTCCACTGTGATGCACTGATGGTCTTTGAAGAAAAAATATCTTCATTTGCACATAAGCTGATAATTGCACTCTTTAGATGTAGGACAGAAGCCATGCAATCCAGTTTACTATTCCATCTTGTGTCAACAGATTGGCGTAACTGTCTAAAATTGATTCCTTGAGCGTCTGATTCTGATTCAAGCAACTCAGCTGCAACTGTTGACTGGTGAGTTAAAGAAGCCAAATCTTTGCATGCTTGCAACGCATCATCCATTCCAGCAGCCATTCCAAATGAGTCTCGAACTGCACATTTTGACTGCGAGTTTCATGCTTCTTGCCTGGTCGTTCACGAAGTAGATCGGCAAATCAGCAGGCAAATTTACTTCTTCTGAGAAAGAATCCAGCTTTCCTTCAAATAAGATACATGTGTGTCTGCCTGGGAACTGTTAGACATGGGGTGTCCAGTGATGTAGTCTTCAATTTTCGTCAATAGCATAAAAAGTCCAAGAGATGTAGCTGTCCTGAGCTCTAGAAGTCCAAAGGTCAGAAGTAAATGCAGCACTTTTTAGATTTGGCGTAATCTCCGTTATTATGCTCTTCATTCCAGCTTGAACTTCTCTTGACCGAATTGAAAGCTTTCTTGAATATGTTGTTCTGTGATGTCAAATGTCAAACAATTTCTTGAAACCTCTTCCTTCGACTGCTGAAAAGGATGCCAGATCAGTGCAAAAGTAATCCAGCATTGCAGACTCAAACTGTTTTTGAATGGAATTGTCTTTGTCATATTTGGACTTTGTTTCAAGCATTTTTACCATGGTCCGTTGTTTCTTCTTAGGAGGAGGAAGAAGAGAGTCGTCAGTTTTTTCAGTAGACTCAACGTAATCTTGGCTGTATTTTTTTTCGAGGTGACGATGAAGTCCGCTTGTGTTTCCATCTTTTGTTTTCAAAGACTTTTTGCACGCCTTGCATTCAGCACCGTCACTTGTTTTTTGAAAATATCTCCAGATTTTGTTTTTTCTTGGTGACATTTTTGATCGTTGAAATGAGGCAAGAATATTTCTTTTCAATATGAACAATATGTGTCAAGTTGAATTCCACTGTTAAACTAATGAAATTAAGTCGAAAGTTCACCATTTTATACAAAAAGTTTTTGTATTTAAAATGTAATTAAAAATATTTAAAACCTAATTAAAATTTTTTAATTAATTTTTTAAAAAAAATCTAATTAAAAATCTAATTAAAAATTTAATTTGTTTTTGTCAAAAACAAACTAAGTTTTTAATTAAATTTATTAAAGTCAAAATGTTAATTAATTTAAAAAACAAATTATCAAGCATTTTGTAAATTATAATAATTTTTAATTTGGAAAATAATATAATATTTAAGTCTCGTTCTACTTCTCGCGAGAATTTTCTATTTCTCGTTTCTCACGAGAAGTCCCGTTTCTCACGAGAAACGAGAACAAGACGAGATCTCGCTCATGGTTACATATCGTACCGAAACGTGGAGCTAATATTGAGAATAAATTAATTAGATTTAATCATAATTATAATTAGCAGTCCTAATTAGGATTAATTAATCTTAATTAGCCATACTTAACAAGTTTTTGGAACTTTTTAAGTTTTATTGTGTTTCTAAACATTTATTGTTGTTAAATAATGATTGAAATCATGTTTTCTTTCATTAAACAAAGATTTTTTTATTTTTGTATTACAATTTTGCAGAACATTGTGTATGCCATGTATCAGAAGCTGTCAACCGAGCAACGGCAGAAGATCATTGTTATGGTTAAACAAGGTATTTCTTACATATATATTGCTGAGCAAATGAAAATTGGACTGTCAACTGTTACAAGAACAGCCAGAAAAGAGAAAGACACCGGTACAGTGGCAGACTTAGAGCGTGTTGGACGACCTCGTAAAACTACCGCAAAGCAGGATTGGCTTTTGGTTCGGGCGAGTTTGTCCAATCGTTTCGCCACGGTTTCAGATCTTGCAAGTCACATGGGGAAAAACCATGAAGTTTATCTGGCAGCAAGGACAGTTAGAAAATACCTGCAGCAAGCTGGTTTGAATGGGAGAATTGCTGTGAAGAAGCCTTTATTGCAACCTGATAACATTGCGAAAAGAAGAGCATTCGCGAAGATGCACAAAACCTGGACTGTCGCGCAATAGAATAAAGTATTATGGGGTGATGAAAGTACCTTTACTGTTTTCTGTGGAGCTAAAAGAGTTTATGTGAGGAGAAGAGTTGGTGAACGATTTAGTCCTCTGTGTGTAGCTTCCACAGTAAAGCATGGAGGAGGCTCTCTTATGGTATGGGGTTGCATGTCAGGATCAGGTGTAGGTCATTTATATCGTTGTACGGGCACGGTAAATCAGGATAAATATTTGGAAATATTGAAAACACAAATGAAACCATCAGCAAACAAACATTTTTTTATTATGCATGACTAGCAATCCCTGTTGACACCATCCAAAAGCTGGTACAGTCTATGCCAAAACGTGTACAGGCCGTGCTCGATGCGCATGTAGGGCATACTAGTTTTAAGAAATTCTGACTAAAATACTAGTCTTTTAGTCAGAATTTCTTATGTTTTATTAGTAATTACTGATTACTAATTACTGACAATGCAGAGTCATTTTTATTTCAATGTTGTGCTGTTTTATTTTGTATTGTGCCAAAAATGAATAAAATTCTATTGTTTTTCAACTGTGGTCATGACTTTGTGCCACCACTGTAAATATACTGGCTATTACATGATTTTTTCTATATTATTATGTTTATAGGTATCCATTCTTTGTATACATCTTAGCAAACAGTCATAAACAATAACGGAGCATATATAATTGAGTAAGTTTTATTTATTTAACTTTTATTAATGAATATTAAAAAAGCAAAAAACTCTTTTCGCACGTACCCAATAGTTATATCATCTTCATAAAATAAAAATCATTCGCTCTATAATTCCTTTGTTTTTCCCGAAATCACTGTTGGTCTGCGAAGCGGGTTATGAAGCTCTTTAGTGAGCTGAACTTGAAGTTCAGCTCACTAAAGTTTAGTGAAGTCTTTGCGGATTTTGGTAATGTGGCCTCTGTATGGAAATTAGCCGGGGGAGGAACTAACCACAATACCATAGTTTCTAATGATGAAAGTGTCGACAACTTTTTGATTCAAAATCTTTAAACTCTTTTTTAATTCATCAATGGCGCAGACACTTGTGTCAACAAGTGTCGTAGACAATGACGCAGACACTTGTATCAACGAGTGTCGTAGACAATGACGCAGACACTTGTATCAACATATTGTATAAAAACTTTGTAAATAGAAATTAAAAAGAAAATATAACAAATAATAATTTTTGCCAACTATGAGTCATTTATTGCATCTATTTATTGCAAAAAAAAAACGTTTTTTTAAGTAGACTACATGCTTAATAAAGCATTTCGATTTTTAATGATTTCAAACTATTGTAGATCCCAAAACATTTATTGATTTCTAAAAAAGGGAAAAAAATCTCTGACCTTTATTTTAGTAGGGTATAAAAAAAGCGAAAATTAATAATAAATTTATAAATAAAATTGGAAACAATTCTTTCAAAGAAGATTTAAACAAGTTATATTGATAAATGGAATCCTCAAAATCTACAAAATTAAAGATCGTATTATGTCATTGACAGAAATTGAAAGAGATTTAGAGATTGAACTACCAAATGATCTCGAATCGGAAAATCATGTTATCAGTGTTTCAAAGAAAGCTAATCAAACATGAGGTTTTAAAAAACATTTAATATTCTTAGTGTTGCAAAATTAATTATGTTAAGTTAATTATTAAGCCACATCTTGAATATGCAGCAGCAGGCAGTTCATACTCAGAAGATGTTTACAAACTGGAACATGTACAGCGTAGATCTAAACTAGGATTAAATCACTGATAAGTATGAGTTATGAAGAGAGAAGAATAGTATTTATCGTTTACCTACGATACAAGAAAGGAGAAGAAAACTTTTTTTAAGGGGAAATTTTTAAGATATTAAAGCATTATGGGTTAATTAAGGTCTACTATTAGATTAAAAGTCTCACTGAAAGAAAACAATATATTGTAAATCAAGAATACGGAATACTTAAAATCTTAAAATCAGAATACTTAAAAGAGGACCAAGTATCGATTACGGTACTCCGAGTGGAGTACCGTAAGGATCGATACTTGGTCCTCTCTTATTCTTAGTTTATGTAAATGACTTAAATAATGCATCAGTAAAGTTAAACTCAATTATGTTTGCAGATGATACAAACCTATTTCTTTCCAAAAAAAGTATCAAACAAATTTATGCAGACATGAATTTTGAGTTAAATAATATAAACGACTGGTGTATGCCAAATAAACTCTCATTAAACGTTGAAAAAACAAAGTATACCTTATTTCATAAGAAAATGCAAGAAGAAAATCTTCCCAGTAAGTTACCAGACCTATTTATAAATGACATACAAATAAAAAAGCAAGACTATATAAAGTTTTTAGGAATACTTGTTGATAATAATTTATCTTGGCTTATTAAATATTTTTAATCAAAAGTTAGTAAAACCATTGGCCTGATCTACCAAGTTCGTCCATATGTAAATACAGTTTGTCTAAAGTTAATATACTTTTCTTTAATTCATTGTTTTATTAACTATGCTATATATATATACTACATGGGGTAGTACACAACCAACAAAACTTAAAAAAGTACTTAGATTGCAAAAACATGCGTGTAGAATTATTTATGGGAAAAAAAGAGTGGAGCATACTAAACCCTTACTGATAAATATAAAAATGATGAATGGATAGGAAATAAATTTTTATCAGCACCTAATTTTCATGTAAAATTATATTAATAACCTAACTCCAGCTAATTTTATTTGTTAGTTTGAGAAAAATGTAAATGAGAAATATTTCTTAAGAATAAATCAATCAAATAATTTCAAACTGCCAAGTAAATTAAATAAATATACAGAATACTCAATCGCATATCAAGGACCTAGGTTATGGAATTCTTTTCAAAAAAATAATAATGAAAATAAATAAATAAATAAAAAAATATATCAAAATCATTAAACTCATTTAAGTTTCAAACAAAAAAAACATTTTTGATTTTGCGGAATAGTAATTCCAAAAAAGTTTTGTTAATTTATTCAAATGAATTTTACTTATTATTCTTAGTAGTTCCTAATGATATGTGTCTTTTAATGTATTAATTGTTAAATCTTTGTGTATATGTTTGTATTCATTTCTAAATCTTTAAATATCTAAATTTGCAATGTAGTTATTGCAAAACATCATTGTAATTGTAAAAATAATTTGCTTTCTTATTATATCTTTAGTTTATTTTATATTTTTTTAATTTTATTACTTTTAAATTTTTAACGGATTTTTATAACTCTTTTTGTCAATATCTTATTATATTAAGGGGTTCAATGAAAAGATTAAGGTGATATTGCATCATCCATATCATCTTTGAGTCCCCGTCTTTTTTTAATATACTTTATTTAATGCTATTTACCATGTAAAACTCACCTGCATTTTAACAGCGAAATATAAAACGAAATTAAAAAAAGAAAAAGAAAAAAAAAATGATACCAAGTTCAACTGATTTCTGAGTTCAACATAAATTGAAGAACCCTTGATTTTTTACAAGAATCGATCCAGAGATCTAAATCTTTATCGGCAATATGCTCAAGGAACGGCAGTTAAGGGGAGTTAAGGCAGCCATAATCAGAATTTGAATGGAAAAAAAAAAACTTTTTCAAAGTTAGGGGGGTTATCGCCTCTTTGTACCTCACCCCCCCCCCCTCCATCATGTTGAGGCAAAGATCAATCAATTTTGTATTAACTTTCAAGTACCTTATCTATCAAAAAAAATTGTTCCAAAATTGTTTTGATTTGTCAACCTTGTTTTCCGTTTTTTAAAATAAGTTTAAAAAACTATTTTTTTACTGATAATATATCGTCGATATCCAAGACAAGGTATACTTGAGCATTTGCACAAGTCCACTTTTGGCAGTATGGAGTTATTTATACCACTATTTAGTATTTAAAATTCTCTATTGTTTGATATATCACACAAACTTAATAAATGAATTATTAATAAGTTATTAAGATTTTTTATTTCAACTGTTACACAAAAACTTATTATTTTAACTATTGCGCAAAAACTTATTTGTTCATTATCTCAAAATGATGTTTTTAGACTTGGTGTATTTCCCTTGTATACCGACGATATATATTTTATAACTAATATATATATATATATATATATATATATATATATATATATATATATATATATATATATATATATATATATATATATATATATATATATATATATATATATATATATATATATATATATATATATATATATATATATATATATATATATATACATATGTATATATATGAATTATATTTTTCTCCAAAATTTGTAAAACTATTTTCAGTCTTTTTTTATTCTGATTGTATAAACAAAGACTGAACCATCCAGGAGTATCATGTTGTCGGTTTTGGAGTGGTTACTGGTCCACAGGTTTTTACTGGATTGATGTTATCTGTTTACTTGATGCGCTAAATGATTTCATAAACAGTTGTCTCATTTGTTCAGACTTGCCGTCATCCATTAAAAGTTATACTTGTGCAAGCTTAGCAAGTGATTTTTGAAAGATAGTAATGATTAAATTACACATGATTTTAGCGTACATAAAATATAAAATAAATAAAACTTTCTCCTAGTGGTTGAAAAAGAAGCAATTACCTATGTAATGCATGATTGTTTGCGTATTGCTAGAACGGATATTTTGCATTTGAAAATAACTATCTATAACAGCTATAAGTAGTCGGATCTTTTTGGATATAAATATGTAGCTGTGAAATCTAACAACTTTAAAATATACTCTGAAGTACATTATTAATAGTAGATAGAGTTGCATGCGTACAAGTATGTAAAAACGTCAATACTGGCCAATATTGACGTGATAATAATATATTAACATTACGCCAAAATAATCAAATAATTTTCCTCCAAAATTGGCCGACCTATTATACCAATAATGCATCAATATTGGCATGCCAATATTGACGCAACATTGGATAACAATATTGGTATGCCAATCTTTGCTCTATATAGCTTGCAAATAATATCGCATATCTCAGCCAATATAGATACCAAATATCTCGCCAGTATTGCTTGCTACTCGGGTATATTTGAGAAATTTATACGTTACCTACTATGGATAATATATATTGGACATTAAAAAATTTACATTATGAGTTTATTTATAACTTTACTATTTAAATTTTTTAATTTTATAACTTGAAGTTTCATAACGACATGACTTTTTATAATCTTCTGGGAGTTTTCTTACATTATTTCATTTTATTATTAAATAATAGTTCGAAATAATAGTTCAAATATATTTAAATATTTCTTTATCTGAATGATTTATTTATCTCATAGAGCAGAATTGTATATATGGAACTGTATATATATATATATATATATATATATATATATATATATATATATATATATATATATATATATATATATATATATATATATATATATATATATATATATATATATATATATATATTTATATTAAAAAAAAGGTAAACCATTCAACAGACTTCCTATTTATAAAAAAGAGATGCAAAAAGTAGACAATCACATTAAAATGTAAGAAATTTAGCATTTATTTTATTATTTAGTCTTTACTTGAACACGGTATGCACAACACACAAAGTAAACACCTGAAGCGAGACTAACAAAAAAGCTCATTTTGTTTAAAGATTTGTAAAAAATTTTATTTTGAAAAATAATAAGAATCATGAATACTTTTTGTTAGAACTCCATAAAGTACTGGTTTATAATTGTTACAACCCTTTTCTAACATTTCTTTTTATACTTTTTATTTGAAATACTTGCTATTTATTTTTGAAAAATATGTTTGTATTTTTACAATACTCTGTTTTTGATATATATATATTGGAGATTTTTTGAGTTTTTATCCTTTACTTACACTGAAAAAAAATGATTTAAAATCTTTTGTGCCTTCAAAAGTTCAAAAGAAAAAATTTGCTTACACAATGCAAAAGCATATTTTGTTAACATATTGAAAATAAAGTAAATATGTTGTTAATTTAAATGTTTTTATGCTTAGTATAAATGTTTTTTATGCATAATATGAATGTTTTTCGTGCTTGGAAACTTGCAAAATAATAATTTATGTTTCTTAAATGCTTTTCTGATACCTGTTTTAATTCAATGAGTTTTACGAAATTAAAATTTTCTTTTTGTACCAGATAAAAATCTTAGTGTCTAGTTAAGGATTAAAGTTTTAAAAAACTTTTGAGTGTAAACAATAGATGCTTTCAGAGCATCATGAATTATGATTTTTCCTAATAAACCAAGGCTAATAATATGATGTCTCTTACGAAACCGAGGTTAATAAAACTTTAAAAGTATTGAGTAACTGTAAACTCCCTTATCAAATTTCTATGCAGACACGGAGCGCCCTTCACGTCGCAAATTAATAAAGCATAAGCAGATTGTAGTGTAGTGTAATGGATAATATGGGTTAAAACTTGACAGCGGGAATGATGACACATGTTTTTAATCACCTCTGATTTCAGTTGGAGTGATTTTTGATCATAATAAGTATTTTAATTTGCGCATTTAATTAGAAAACTAAAAATCGCTATTTTTTCAGAATTTTTCATAGGTTCAATGAAAGTTAAGCAACTTTATATTGATAATGCGATGAAAGAAAAAGCTTTTAATGAGATTATTTGCAAAAACACGACAATTCAAAGCTAAAGTATAGTATAAAGCATAAAAATTGCTGGTTACAATTCTGTTTTGCAGGTTACAATAGAAGATTACAATTTTTATGTTTTAACACATCGTCAGCCGAGAACCAAGAGGCCGTATGTTCACTTTTTGTAATTCCGAGTAATCCGAAATTCAAATTTTGGGACACAAATACTGACTGTTGTACTTTATGTAAACTATTCCTATTTTTAGATCTAATAGTAAATTAAGTCTAATTTTCTATAGAAGTGATAAAATCTTGTTTAAAAGGGTCGTTTAACAATAAAAACGTTGCAAACTGAACCTGGTTATGGACATGCAGCCTGTTGGTTTTCATTTTTATTAAGTTTATAAAATTTAAATGCTTTTTTTTTCTTTCCGAAAGCGCTTTATTTGATGACATTAAATGTGAAATATAAAAAAAATGTTTATAATTTTCGGTGGGACTTTTGCTAGTTCTATTTTTAACCTCTTTACTGGTTCGTACCTTACTTTACTACTTCGTACCTTACTTTACTAGCTTTTTTAGTTTACCTCTTTGTTAGCCCTTTAAAGTATTTATAAAACTATAATGTAGTTTTAGAGATCATAAAACTGAATAATACTGCAAACATATTTTATTTTGCTAATGAGGGTCAGTTACATTGGCACAAACACAAATGATTAATAGTACAATAAAAGTTACAGAATTTTAAATTAAAAAAAAAAATTTGTTTAAATGTTTTAAGGTGGTAGCAATAGTTACTATGAATTAAAGACTGATCCAAACAATCTGTTACAGTTAAAAATTAAGTACAACGACCGTCAAATTAAAATTTATACAATATGATCAAAATTAAAAAGATAATAAAAAGTTCATAAAATAAAGAAGTCAATAGAGCTGCAAATTGCAGCAAAGAACATTGTCCAATAGTTAAAGTAAAACACTAGTTAAATGATTGCAATACTAATGTCATATATTCATTGTCTTGAAGAGGCATGAACTTTATCATCGATTTTAGATCTTCTACCTTTTCCTTCGATATATATATATTTTTTTGGAAGCACCTTTGGTTGCAAAAATGTTTCATGATTTCTTATTATTTTGTTACCTGAACTTTGGTTTCATGTTTTAAAGTTGACAATATTTTCCACCTTATATTCACAATCAAACGTATTCTTGTATTCCACACTCAATGGCTTATCTGCTGAGTATTTAAGTACCTTTACTTTAGCATATGGAATATTTTTAAGCAACGAATAATTCTTTGCAATAGATTGAAAGTCCATCATCTGCTCTTCTTTAATTTGAATCAACATGATTGGATTCTTTCGAGGAATGTATATTAGTATTCTGACAAGGCCAATCGGACAGTACACTTCAGCTACTGCCATATTTCTTTCAATAATACTATGCAAACTGTCTATTTCCTGTATCACACTATGTCCTGGCTCACAAAATTTCTGAATGACTGTTTTAATTTGCGGATGATTTTGTAAGAAAATTTTTAAAGCAATCGTCATAAAACTATTTCGGTTCTGTGGTACACAAGAGTCGCTCCATAAGCAAATTTCAGTAACAAGAGGTTCATCCGCAATTTGTTTTTTGTGTAGATTTCATGTAATGCTGTTTCATTTAAGTTAGGTGAAGGATTCATTTTCATACTTTCACATTTGTCACATCTATCTTTTTTTAATGTATGAACTTCAATATTAAACTCTGTGTTAAATATTGTTCTATACATACTTTTTTTTGCAGGAACAACATTGTCTAAAACACATTTTTCACAATATTTCTCATACAAAATGGTCATATTCAGATTTTCTTGAATGTACTCTTTGTTTGTACTTTTGCGGCAGTAGTGACTGTCAATTCTGGGAATGCTTTGAATATGTTTACGTACAGAATCTTTAATACTATTTGGGACAGTTTGACTAGGTACTTTACCTCGTTTATACTGTTGAGGTGTTCCTGTTGTTTTATTTTTTGTTGAGTGGTGATTTCGAATTCTTTTTTCATCAATATCTAGAGTACATAGATAAAACTCTTTGCAAACACGTATGAGTTCGTCAGAAACAATAAAGTAATATGAATAACTTTTTTTTTTCAATTTTGGATTTTCAGCCAAATGACATCTTTTTTTGTTTTCTACGATTGTAGTTTGGGAGTAGAAAAGACGCTTTTCTTGATCATTCAAAATCCAGTGTTGTTTGTGCAAAGTTTCTTCATCAGTAACACTAATTTTTATTTTACATTTGAAACGACACACTGTGTGATCTCTCTTACAATCTTTAATAAATTTCCCCCTTTGTATTTTATTGTTTGAGCCTACGTACTGCTGACCACTCTGTCTAAGTGTCTTTCTTATTTCTTTTTTCCAGGAGCTAGGGTCTCGTTTTCGTTTGCGTGTAAGATCCTTTCCAGTTCTTCTGTGCTTTCTGACACTTTCTCTGGGATTTTCCTTTGAAGTGGTATGAACAAGTAAATCATCATTTTTATCAGAATTTTGTAATTGAATCCCAGAGAGAGGTTCAGAGGAGTTGATCTGAATAGCAGGTTTTAATTGAATGTCTGCAACATCTTGTTCCTTTGAGTTTCTAAATTAATATTATAAAAATTAATATACATATATATATATATATATATATATATATATATATATATATATATATATATATATATATATATATATATATATACAGTGGCGGCTCGTCAATTGGGGCCATAGGGGCCCGGCCCCACCTATATTTATTTAAGATAAAATATTTGATTATTTTTATATATGCAAATATGCAATTATTAGCCTAAACTATTTGCAGACAAGTTTTATAAAAATAAATAGTTCTAAGTTAGTTCTGATTTTAAACTATTTTAATTTATAAGTAATACGTTTATTTGCAATTAATTCAAAGTATTGTAGCGTTGTTTTAATTCATTGCCAATAACGGATGGGCCGATTTTTACTGGCCCTATTTATTTTGTTTGTAGTGATATTATTTTTGATGCGCGCGCAGAATTTATTGTGCTTTCAGATGGGACGAAAAAACGCACCGCAGGGCTGTCACGGAGAAAACTGTCCGCTGAAGTAAACTGTCCGAGCGGACATTTTACTCCGGAGTAGAATGTCCTAGCTTGGAGTAAGTTGTCTGACCTGAATAGTGTAATTTTATGAATTGCGGCTGAGTTTGTACCATCGTTTTAAAAATTAATTTTAAAAATGGATGAACAGAAAAATGCTGAAGAAAGAATGCTTGCTGATGTTAGTAACTACATATCTACATCTGTTTATCGCTATAACTTATAGTATAAGTTATAGCGATACTATAACTGCACACCGAATGAAAAGCGGGCTATTCGACGAAGAGCAAGCAAGTATAGATTATAAACATACATAGATTATATCATTTTGTATCTATGTTACTAGTAACATAGTTACAATATAATATATACTTTTATACACTGTTAAGAAAGTTATAAATATAGTCATTATGAGAAATTATTTGTAGCATTTGTGACACTTTAAATTAGATTACAAATATAGTCGATATGAAAAATAGAATATATGATAATTTTATATTCTATTTGTCAAATAGAATATATAATTATCATATATTCTATTTGACATATCGACTATATTTGTTATTACATTATATACAGTGTCATTGTTACAGATCACTAAAGTATATAATATAATAGATGTTAGTGATCTATTTTGCAGTGTACATATAACATTTTGTAATATATGATGGCATTATTGCTACCATTTTACATTACATGTTTTGTTATGTATTAGAGTATGTATGTCCCTAGTATACTAGCAATCAACAAAGTATGTCCACTGAATATTTGTTTTAGGTATACTTTGGTTTCACACAAGTATATACCTAGTATACACACAGTACTTTCAAACTAAACATAGTAGATTCTTTTTACACAAAGTAAATACTTTGCTCCCATTTACTAATACTTACAAGGATATTCAAAAAAGTTATAGCACAAAAAGTTTATTTATGTATTATTAGAAGCAGTTCCAATAATACATAAATAATTATTTATACTTTACAGGTTTAGGATAGAGGATGATAAACTGCATCACAAGACAAAGAATGACATATGGTTGGAAGTGATTTTTAGCAAAGAGCAAAGAAAATAAATTGTTAATTTTTGTCATCGCGAACCTACTGCTGGTCTACTTGGTAGAACACAAACTTTTTACAAGGTGTCAGAATGTTTTTACTGGACAGGAATTTTCAAAGATGTAGATTATGCTGTATGTATATTGCATCATTGTTATCAATATTAATATGGCATTTATATATATATATATATATATATATATATATATATATATATATATATATATATATATAAATATATATATATATAAATATATATATTTATATATATATGTATATATATATAAATATATATACATATATATATAAAATATATATATATATATATGTATATATATATATATATATATATATATATATATATATATATGATATATATATATATATATATATATATATATATATATATATATATATATATATATATATATATATATATATATATATATATATATTATATAATACCATGTTATGTTTTAAAATATAAAGAAAATTTTAATAATTGAATGATAGAAGATTTGAATCAAGTTCTCAAAATTTTAAGTTGTTCAAAATGTTAATCTATTTCACAAATAATAACACTTTTATAGAATATAAGTATAATTACTACCTGATACATATTTTAGTATTACTATCATATCTGTATAATATATACATATATTATATATTGTATTATTAGAAATTTTTTTAAAGTATGTTCTTAAATAAATCTAAATTTAAGTCCTGTGACATCAGAATATTAATATATACCATATGCTAGAATTTGTAATTTGCAAGTTACACATAACATAGTTTAAAAGCTGTGAACAGTGTCAGCACACAAATATGCGAAAATTCGAAAAAACTAGTCCAGAGCTTCATCCTATTAAAGTACAGTCACCATGGTTTCATATTGGAATTGATTTAGTAGAACCACTTCCTGAAACATCTGATAAAAATAAATATATTCTTACTATCTCTGATTATTTCACAAAGTGGGTAGCAGCATTTCCCCTAAAATCAAAATTAGCAAGCGGCGTTGCAATAGAATTGTATATGGTAAATTTAAATATTATTATCTGATTGCATTTAAAAAAATTTTTTGAAGATATAAGAATTTTTTAAATATTTCAATTGTTCATGCAAATGGGTATACCAAAAGTTGTTACCTCTGACCAAGGCACAGAGTTTTGTAAATTGTTTTGTAAATTGTTTTGTACCATTATTTATTTACATTTATTTACTCTACTATAGTATAATATGTATGTTGTACTATTGCTTAAACTCCACAAACTATACCTTATCTAATCAAACAAACATATCATCATTGTTTATACAGTTGTGTTTCATTAATGGAACGGTTTATTTAATAGAATAGTGACAAACTAAAGCTGTTTCCAACTGCTTTAGCTTATTGTTGTTTAAAAATAAGTACTGTTTTTTTTTTAAATTATAAAATTATCTTATCATTCTTGTAATTGTTTCAGTTGGTTATTTTATTTTTATCTTTGCTATTTGTATCATTAATATTATTAGCTGGTATTTACTTAAACTTTTCGTAGATAATCTACATTATTAGGTTTTTTTTGTCAAAATATATAATTTGTTTGACAAAGTCAACCAGTTTAGTAGATGCAATTTTAAAAAAAACTTACTTTAGTTTCTTAAATAAAATGGATTAAGTAAATGATGAAAAAGAAGAACAAGACTTTCTTGATGTTAATATTTACTTAGCTAAAGGGGTCTATCCCATTAGTTGTACTCCCAATGAAAAGAGAATATATGTTTTCCAGGTTTAGAATGGAAGGTAATCAATAAATAAATATGGCATAGAAGGGTTTATGGGTTGAGATTATTTCTAGCAAAGAGCAGAGAAAGTAAATTATTTGTTTTTGTCATAGTAATTATCTTACTTATCACCTTAGAAGAACAAGCACTACAATGTTTTAAAGCGTTTTTACTGGAAATTTCCCATAACAATTTTTCTATCATAATGGCAGTTTTAAGCAGTTAAAGCAAAAAGAAAAAATTTATTTTTTATTTAAGATAATTGTTCAAAACCTTAAGTAATTGTAGAAGAGTACACCATGAAAATATTAACCACCGGGGAGCCTTGACCCCTCAAAAAAAAATTTAAATTATAATTGTAAAGGAAAAACATATACATAAAATGATTTTAACAAATTTTTTTTCCCCTTCCTCCTTTTAAAGAACCCTAGGGCCCCCTAATATCAAATTTATGGTTACGGCTCTGATTCTGAATCTAGAATAAATTTCAAACAAGATAACATAAAAAACATAATTTTTATTTTTTACTGCTTTTAACTTAAACCTTAAACGAAATATAAAGATTTAAACATGTCAGCGTTAACATTTTTTTAATTTTTTTAAACTTATTAACCGGTAAAAAAATGACCTTGTGAACTATCAAGCTTCAGGTTTATTTGTATAAGTTACATGACGCATAATATTACTATATTAATTATAATAATATTATGCTTAGTATATAGTGTTAAAGTTTTTTTTATGCCGCAGAATAATGCGCGAGTTCTCAAACCATCGTTTAAACAAACGCTAAAACACATCGCTCGAGCGGTCCGAAGTAAATAATCCGCAAAAAAGTAGGACAGTTTACTCCAACGTAGGACAGTTTGCTCCAGAGTAAATTGTCCTAGACGGACGGATAGGACAAACTAGGACGTTCTACTCCGGAGTAAAATGTCCGATCGGACAACTTACTCCGCGGACAGTTTTCTCCGTGACTTATTGAACTGGCCCGAAAAGAAAAGAACCATGAAAAACATCACGAATTTTAAAAACTTTATTCATATATTTTTAATTCTCGATTTTAAGATTAAAGAATTTAGTTTAGAAGTTTTGTTGACTCAATAAGGTACAGTAATATTAGGAAACTTTATAACATTAAATGTAAACATTTATTTGTAAAAATAATGTAAACACTATACATTAGTTAATATTGGAATTTCACTGTGAATATTAACAGTGTTTATATTGCAATATTAACAGTGTTAGTATTAGTTTCTTAAACTGGATATGTAAATAAAAAATTTACCAAGTAGTTATTAGGAGTATAAATTAACAAGAATAAGAACATGGCAAAAATATGATATTTAAAACAATGTAATAGAAATTACTGGTATAAATGTTGGTCTGACATAAACATTTAAAGAGATACAGGTAGGTAAAAGAAATTAGTTTTTAATATTTTTCAGAAACTAGATTTTCTAGGACAAGTCATTTTATTCTATAATCATAAATAGGAATAATAAAAATTATAAGATTGGAAATTTTATAGTGTAGAAAATTGATTTTAAAATATCATAGAAAAGTCCTGCATTTCTTTTATTATCAACAATCTTGTACATTTTATAATACTTGTTAGTGAACTACATTTTTCAGACATATATTGTTTTATTTATTTTTAAAAATTTTAAAGCTTTTTTTTTTTCTTACAGAGAAAAAAATTGTGGCTCAGCCATATTAATGATGATCTTGATTTGTGTATTGTTTGGCAAGTTTATATGTTGTGACACGAGAAAGTTTAGTCATTTCTACAAATATAATAAGAGCTACTGCACTTTTGAAATTCTTGTTCTTTTCTCAATGAGGGATTGCTAAAGTTTATTTCTTCCAAATAGCTTATGTATCATATTCTGTGGCATAATGAATCAGCAATTGAAAATTGTTTACATTGTTTGGTGGCAGTTTAGTCATTCTATCTTTTAAGTTGTCAATTGGATTGACGCTGAACCAGAGCCAATATCAACCATGATAATAAGCATTAAACACAAGTTTTAAAGACTGGATTTTCAAGTAAAGATTAAAATTAGTCAATATTATTATTAGTTTGATACAACAAAGGTACAAACAACAGAAGATATAAAAAACATTTTTTTTCGATCACAAAAACTCTACCACTGGTGGTACTGTTGCATTTCATAATATAGCTTCAATAATTGCTACTTCCAAAAAGGCACTAATTAAAAAAATATACAAAGTTTAGATTATTTAAAAATGTTGGACATTTACCATTGCCATCGAAATAAAAAAATCAGAGTATTTTATTGAAATGTTTTTTTTTTGGGGGGGGGGAATAAAGCTAAAGTCAAAGAACTAAAACTATATAAATATTTATGTATGCTTACAAACAGATATTAAGTTTTCATCTTTAATTACATAAAATTGTTAAAGCATGTAAAGACAATGTAAATAATCTTAAGAAGTTTACTATTATTTATGACTGACATTCTAAATGTTGTATTTAAGAATTATGGATTTAATTAGCTAAAATATGTGTTGTATTATGAAAAGATTCTTTAAAAAAATTTTTGTTGTAAAAGTATCTTTATTGTTTTTGTTGACCCTTTCGTCATCAGAGAGTCAAATGTATATGTTACATTCTTTATTATTTTATCGATTATTAATTAAGATTAAGAGTCCTTCTTGACTGAACTACTGTTGATAAAATTTTGAATCATGCCAAGGTCATATTCTAGTTACAATATAGTTTAAAGTTATCTTATTAAAATAATTTAGGTTCATTAATAAGATAATTTAACATGAACAAAATTGATAGTTTATTGGCAAAACGTTTCTCGTCATTGGGTCTTCTAGAAATCAAAAATCTTGGGGCGTACCAACCAAAAGGTGTTCGTATAACTCAAGTTGATGGTAAAAAAACACGAACATTTTGTGTATCATGGTTTGAAAAAAATCATGGTTAAGTGTTAGTGATGAAAAAAATTCGTTGTTTTGTTTTTATTGTGTTTTGTTTGGTGGCGAGAGCTTGTGGGCAGAAAATGGCTGTAAAGATATGAAACATCTTTCTGAGCGAATACAAAAACACGAATCCAGTAAAACACATATAAGTAATTCGTTGCAGTTTCAAATGCTCGGAAAGACAAACATTTTATCGACAATTGATGCTAGGTACAGTCTTAGCATAAAAAAACATAATGAATTAGTTGACAAAAACAGACATACATTATCGAGGGTTATAGATTGTATAAAATTTTGTGGTGTACACGAATTGCCCTTAAGAGGACATGACGAAACTATTGACTCAAATAATCGAGGGGTATTTTTAGATATGGTTTCATACACAGCTACATTGGATAGTGCGTTAAGCGATCATCTTAAAGATTCAAAAATAACAAAAAATACTTCGAAAACAAACCAAAATGAGATTCTAGAATGTATGTATAAAGCATACATAGAAGAAATTAAACGTGAGATAGATAAAGCAAGATTTGTTTCCTTGCAAGCAGATGAAACAACTGATGTATCTTGTCGTTCTCAGTTCGTCATTATTTTGCGTTATTTAAAAGGTTATCAACCAGTTGAAAGATTTATAGTATTTATTAATGTTCAGGATAAAACTGCCATGGGTCTTACAAATGTATTAAAAGAAGAATTAAATTGTTTTGGTCTGAAGGAAAAATTAATTGCACAGGCTTTTGATGGTGCAGCAGTTATGAGCGGATCAAGGAATGGAGTCCAAAGTCTAATGAAAGAAGTTTACCCAAATGCCCATTATGTTCACTGCTATGCACACCAATTGAATTTAGTTTTGAAAAAAGTTTGTTCGTCGAATAAGCGAGTAAGAACATTTTTTTCTACTTTAAGTGGATTTGGCGTGTTCTTTACATCCTCGCCAAAACAAAATGATTTACTTCGCGAAATTACTTTTAAATAGATACCAAGAGTTTGCGAAACACGATGGAATTTTCGTTCAAAAATAGTTACTTGCATAAAAGAAAACAAAACAAAGATTGGGGAATGTTTTAATAAAATTATAAACGATGAAGGATGGGATGATACAAGCGTGTGGCAATCTGTTGGGTTCAAAAAATGTTTGGAAGATTTAGAGTTCAACTTTTTTTTATTCAATTTTAAAACATGTTGATGTGCTTTACAATATATTGCAATCAAGTAACAGCAACACTATTACAATCAAGAAGGCTTTTGAAAAATTTGAGTTATCTATAAATTTTGTGCGAAATAGCATCACTGATAATGTTTCTGGATCGATTCTTAACGATTGCGAAGAAATGCATGAAAACCGAATGAAACGAAACACATCAATCGAACTACTAATAGAAGATGTTAAAGATGCTTGTGATAAAGTTATTTACGAAATTAGCGACAGGTTTAGAAGCATTGAAATTATTTTCAATTTTGGATCCGAAAAATTTCAAATTTAATAGACAACATTTTCCTCGGAATCATATAAAAATATTCTAACAAACTACCCAATGCTGAGTGAAGTTAAGTTGATGTCCGAACTAACCGTTTTATATGAAAATGCTGTTTTTAGTGATATTGGCACCATTAATGCCCTATCCCAGTTTATGCATGAAAATAACTTGATTGAAACATTTTCTGAAGTATCGAAGTTGATAGAGATTGTTTTAGTCTACAGCCGATGCTGAACGGTGTTTTAGTACTTTAAAAAGAATTAAGACACTTTTGAGAAATTCCACAGGTCAAGATCGGTTGAATGCATTAGCTGTACTATCAATACATAAAGATTATTTACAGGATATTGATCAGTTTAATCAAAAAGTAATTGAAATGTTTTCTCTTATGAAACAGAGAAGAGCAGAATATTTGTATAAATAATATGCTTAAATCATTGTTTTTAACATCATTCTTTATTTCAAAATATATTATACCTTTATGAAAATTATAGTGTTAATCGTATTTTTTTATATTTATGACTTACTTCAAACTAACTAAAAGTTTTTACCATAAAGTTAAAATAAAATAAAAATCTAAAGAAGAAATATCAAAATCTGTTCAAATCATAATGCCCCACTATCAGGGCAGTTTTCAGTCAGTTTTCAGTCAGTTTTTGCTGCTTTTTACGTAGGTTTAAAAGATTCAATGCCATTAAATACTTATGCTTTATTTTGGGAGTATGCTAGCGCTTAACTCTCTCAACCAATCAAAAAACGCTAGCGACCAAAAAATTCCTCATAAACACCTAAGTATCAGTTACGCTGAAAGTGAGTCGTTGCGATATTTTTTGGTTAATATTTGCTGGCCCCACCAAAGTTTATTGTCACCGGCCGCCACTGTATATATATATATATATATATATATATATATATATATATATATATATATATATATATATATATATATATATATATATATATATATATATATATATATATATATATATATATATATATATATATATATATATATATATATATATGTATATTTTTATATATACATATATAAGTATATATTTATATATACATATATAAGTATATATTTATAAATACATATATAAGTATATATTTATATATACATATATATGTATATATATATATATATATATATATATATATATATATATATATATATATATATATATATATATATATATATATATGTATATATTTATATATACATATATAAGTATATATTTATATATACATATATAAGTATATATTTATATATACATATATATGTATATATATATATATATATATATACATATAAAATATATATATATATATATATATATATATATATATTATATATATATATATATATGTATATATATATATATATTTATTTAGCAACAATAATAATAATAATAATAATATATTAAATATATAATAGTCATAAGAAAGGAGCAGTCTGAACTATTCATAATTTCATAACTTAGAGTATTCAAAAGTTATATTCGTACCTTTGAAAGACTTCCTCAGTAGTTTCATCAAACGCCATTTTGATTTAAAAGTGAAGTTTTAGCGGCAAAAACAAATTCTTAGCTGAAAAGAACTCATGTTTTGTCTTATGATTGGTCAAAGGATATACGGCCAGTTGATAATAACAGTTATTTATTTTTTGGACATACAGCCTTCTGGTTCTTTTAATATAGACCTAATTTTTATGACTTTTGAGTCTAGAATCAGCCCAAACACAGATTTTATCTTGAAGAACATATTTTAATAATAAACACAAAAAAAACGAAAAGTGGACATAAGGCCTCTTGGTTCTCGGCTGACGACATGCTGTTTGTGGAAAGTTGATACAATTAACCTTTTACATCTGATGAAGTTCATTTGAATATTTCCGAACCATACGTTAAAGATCACGTGAAAAATAGAAATATTCAAATTTTTTTTTGACTTCATCAGATGTAAAATAAATTTAAAAAAACTAAAACAATAACGATAACATTAACAAAAAATATATCTTTTTTGTTAATCTTTTTTTATTATTTCGAAAAGTCTGCATATTGGCTTACCCAAAAGAATATATACTTGAAGTTTATCATTAAACTCCTAACAAAAAAGATTTTAAAGGATTTATATATATTTTTTTCAAGATAAAAAATTATTATTCAAGATAAATTTTGAAGATCACGATTTTCAAATAATGTAATTAGTAATAGACGCTTTTAAAAAGCTCTATACTTAATTCTCTGTTCTTCCTTTTTCACCCCGTTGATGAGAAAAATTAGTCACCTTAAAATTTTTTATTTTTTTCACTTTTTCTACTTTTTCGTCTTTTCTCCAGGTTGGTATAAATTGTTTTCAACCTGTAAGCCTTGTACAGCCCCCGTATTACTCTGCAGCGGCTATTTTTTGTTATCAGAACACTGTTTAGGTTAAATAGCGCTGCGTCCAACTCATTGTTTTTAAATGAAGTACTTTTTTATGCACAGCCTTGACGCGTACGACACGCGCATACGCGTTTATACGTGCATTAGGTTCGACTACTCGCGTCAAAAATTATTTTAGTTAAGGTTTTATAATCTTCAAGGAAAACACTTTATTTTATGCATTATATCATTTTTTATACATGATATAAAAAAAAAATTATTGATTATTATGAATGTTCAAATTTAGTGAAATTTCGACTTCACAATGCGCCAATAAAAGCACCTTTGAAACGAGAACCATTCTATATAATTTAATATAGAAATTATTACAAATGTAGCCTACGGCTAAATCAAATTCTAAAATATTAGTCCGATTGGTTAACCAGTTCAGGATTTATGGAACTTTTTGGTTTAAATTACGTTAGTTTTTTGCTACTTATATTCCAAAATGTCACTTACTGCTGTGATATTCGGTCACTACTTTTAAAATAATTTTGCATGAGTGTTCTACTATGTAATATTAATAATTTTTATTATATTTATTTAATTGGTACATGTAGCACTTTCATTTTATAGACTAAATTGATTTTCGGTTTTGCCTCATTTATAGTTTTCGGTTTTGCCTCATCCACAGCCTCACACATAATTATAATTGATTTATAGACCATTTTGGCTTGTGGTTAGTAAAATAGGTTTATTAATTTACTACTATTAATAGTTTATCAATGTGGCTTATCGGGCTAGAGCCGGCGTCGAAACAGAGACCACTGGGTTCTGAGTCAGTGCTCTAACTACTGCGCCATGGCTATGTCTCAAAATCAGATAGTGATATCATATAGAACTCAACATAGTGATATCAATATCATAGTGATATCGGATAGCAACACTTTTTTTCCGATATAACTATGTCAAGTTTATATGGTATCAGATAAACTTAACATAGTAATATAAAAAAAAAATTGAAAGGAAATTCTTACTAAAAACAATAATAAATAAAAACTAGTAAGATAAACATAAAATATTACAAAAAGTTGGCATTAAAATCAAATAGTTTCGATAATTATTTTGTCGTCAATTTACTACCAGCGATTTTTTCGTGCGGCTTGAGTTTGTTTTAAGAGCTCCGTTTCAAAAAAACACACAAAGTGCGCACTACTGTTTAATTTATTATAATAGGGTACATAATTATTATAATTTATTATAATAGGGTACATATTTATTATAATTTTGATTAATAGGAGTTTACTAATTAATGATTTTAATTTCTTTTTATATTCTAATTTAATTAGTTTCGTATCAACTTTATTTGCACATTTAATTATATTTTAACAGAAGATTACTGAAATAATAATCGAGACTATTAGTGGGCAGGATTGAAAAGTCTTTTTTTTTCAAAAGGAAACCTTTTTAAACTAAATTCGAAATTCAAAAAAATAAATAAAAATGTTTCGAAGGGGGCAATAATACCTAACTTGCTACCTATAAAGACCTATTTAGTTTCAGGTAAAGATATTGCATGTGAAATATTAATTTTTTTGTTATAGCCATTGAAATTTGTGTTACGGAAGGAACCTATCGTTCCTTTCGTGATACAAGTTTTAAATGTCTATAACTAAAAATTTAGAATTCTACTAACAATGTCTTTTCTCAAAATTAAATAGATATTTATAGGTAGCTTGTTAGGTATTTTTGCCCCCTTCGAAACTTTTTTATTTTTTTTTTGAATTTCCAATTTAGTTTACAAAGCTCATTCATTTTGAAAAACTAGATTTTTCAATCCTGCCCTAGTGGAAACTAGGGCAGGATTGAAAAGTCTAGAGCGAAATAAAAACTGTAAACCGTAAACAAGATGTTTTTGTTAACAAAAATAATTAATAGTTATTTGTTATTTTGTATAAACATATTTATCTCATTATATCTCATTTTTTATAAATATGTTCATTTCATTATAAATTATATATGTGTTTCCTCTTCAATGATACTATTTCTTTCAATTGGTTTTAGCATTAGATTTTGACTAGGGGTGTCGAAGTATTTTTCTGATAGTAGACTTACTTTTTCGAAGTTTTCTGATAGCAGATTAATTTTTTCGGATTTTTCTGTATCTTTTGAAAATATTATAGAAAAGTCATTGCAAGCTTTTTTACCATTTTTCACGTGATCTTTAACGTATGGTTCGGAAATATTTAAATGAACTTCATCAGATGTAAAATAATTTTCAAAGTGTTCTAATAAGAACAATAATAATATTAGTTAAAGACTGTTAAAATTTATTCTAAAAATAAAATCAAAATTAAACTTATAAAAACTAAAACAATAACGATAACATTAATAATAAATATAGATGATCAAAAGGACTTAAAAAAATATCTACCGGTTGAATAATTTGTGATTGAAGATTTGCGAAGCTTGGCATCTTCACTAAGTAACTCAACACCATTTAAAATTAACAGTTTCTTGTGTACCTCAAGTAGTTTTTTACAAATGTCTTTAGCAATAAGAGCGTCGAATGCATTCTTAAGTACTGTGTCATTTTTAAATAACTGAAAAAGACTTTCCTTGTCCCATTTAAAAACTTGACAATCCGTGATTGCTTTTATAGACATCTTTAATAAAAGAAAAAAAAAAAATAATAATTAAAAGTGCTTATTTGATAAAATATGAAAACAAACCTTGAATGTATATAACATTGAAAGTATATAAAATTGATTTTTTTATGTTTTATGTTATCTAGAAACATGCAGATATCTGCATGTTTCAATATTTTAAATAAAACCAATTAACACTTTAATCGGTTTCCATACTGATATTATAGTTTATATGGAAATGTGCTCTACTACAAAAATGGATTTTAAAAAATCGGGAAAAATAAATGGTCCTTTTTTAATAGGGCAATTTCAATTTAACCGTTTATTTTGTATTAATTTTTTAACTGTATATTGAATGTAAATTTATTAATTTACGCAGTATTAAAAAAAAATTTATTAATTTTTGTATTTATATAAAAAAAAGATGCATCTTTCGCATGTTTTCAAAATTAAGATTTAAAACCAAATCGTATTTTTTTAATAACTAATAAAAATCAAATTCAAATTATTATATATTAAATAAACATACATTTTTTATCAAAACTTTTAACTTTTAATGAAAAATATAAATTTATTTATATATTTGTAAATATCGTTATAAAATAATATTTATTAATACTTTACTTGATATGAGCTTTTTAGTTCTTCAGTATTAACCCATTCCGGAGAATTTAAAAATTCCATAGAACTAACGTGACCTACAACGGTACCACCAAGATAAATCTCTAATCTAAAGATAAATCTCTAATCTAAAAATCCACCAAGATAAATCACTAATCTAAAAAAAATCTTCATAAAAGTAATCTTTTCATATTCTACTAAATAATATGTAAAAAACTTCAATTTAGTTATTACATTTTTCTCTCAAGTTTATTAACTTTTTAATAATTTTAGTTTATTTAAATATTTTGAATTTTAAATACAGCTTGTTAATTACTTTAAAAAACGCAGTTGATGTAATGTAAAAAGTCACCAATTTTATTTTGATTTTATTAAAAAACTATGAAGCACTTATTTTAGCAGAGCGCTTGTAAAGTTTTTGTTTAAAATAAACTTTAATACACTTCTTACATAATTTTCTTTACTTCAAACAACTAAAAGCTCTTCTTTTGCCTCACTTAATCGTTCAAATATCGATAATAGAATATCAAAATTCAGGGCAATGATCCAAACTCTTGTCAGTTTGGAATCCGCTTTGCACATCCAAGCTCTATTGTCTAGCTATATAAAACGTTGGCAGTTCCGGTACTTACGTATGGTCTTGAACTTTGCGATTATAAAGACGTGTTAATGCAAAAGCGAGATATAGTAGGTAGGAATGCACTTAGGTCACTCTTCAATGTTTCCAAACACAACAAAAATTATATTCATTCTTTGTTTTACATCCAAAATGTATCAACAATCTTACAGCAAAGCATGTTAAACTTATTTATTTGCATATTGAGCAATAAAACAACCTTGGATATTGTAAATTCGCACTTTAAAAACCAACTCGCAAGGCCCCCTTTTTTAGATGATGTCATAGGCTTATGCAATTGAAATAAACTAAATCTAGAGAGTCACGGCTTTCTATAATAACAGGCCTTGACATCTTGCAATAAAGTCGTTTTACTTTAAAGTTTAACTTTAAAGGAGGAGGCTGAATAAGTGCGAATTTCATAACTGCGAATCTGCATAAGTGCGAAGCAGTTGCAAAGACTGGCATAAGTGCGAACTGGCACAAGCGCGAACTGGCATAAGTGCGCCGAAAGAATTTGCAAACATTGGCATAAGTGCGAACTGGCATAAGTGCGAACTGGCATATGCGCGAATCAATTGCAAAAACTGGCATAAGTGCGAACTGGCACAAGCGCGAACTGGCATAAGTGCGCCGAAAGAATTTGCAAACATTGGCATAAGTGCGAACTGGCATATGTGCGAATCAATTGCAAAAACTGGCATAAGTGCGAACTGGCACAAGCGCGAACTGGCATAAGTGCGCCGAAAGAATTTGCAAACATTGGCATAAGTGCGAATTGGCATAAGTGCGAACTGGCATAAGTGCGAATTGGCATAAGTGCGAACTTGCCAATTCGCCACTTATGCCAATTTGCACTTATGCCAATGTTTGCAAATTCTTTCGGCGCACTTATGCTAATTCGCGCTTGTGCCAGTTCGCACTTGTGCCAGTTTTTGCAATTGGTTCGCACTTATGCCAGTTCGCACTTCTGCCAGTTCGCACTTATGTCAATGTTTGCAAATTCTTTTGGCGCACTTATGCCAGTTCGCGCTTGTGCTAGTTCGCACTTATGCCAGTTTTTGCAAGTGATTCGCACTTATGCCAGTTCGCGCTTGTGCCAGTTCGCACTTATGCCAGTTCGCACTTATGCCAGTCGCACTTATGCTGATTCGCAGTTATGAAATTCGCACTTATTCAGTCGCTCCCTTTAAATGCCGATTTCTCATACTGTGTTTTCATCTTTTAACTTTAGACGAAAGTTTGCGTTTGCGTTTTTTTAATAAATCTTTTTAATTCGATTGGTTTATAAATTAGATAGCGCAACTTTGAGACGTAAAAGTTAACACTGTAAGGCAATATTGTCGAATTAATGATAAGATATTTTAATAATTAAGATGCCTTTAAAACGCTGTGTGTCTCTTCGCAAGTCAAACTATCACACAACTACAACATAAATATCAATTTATAAATTCCCAAAGAATTCAGAGGAGAGAAAAAGATGGAATGATGCTATCCCAAGAACAGATTTTATTGTTTTAGACTATACAACAGTATGTCGACTGCATTGGCCAAATAATGCACTTTTTTAAAGCAAATACGGAAGCAACGGCCTTTAATCCCACCATCTGTTTTTAAAAATATTCCGCCTAGTTGTTTACACACACCAGCAAGTAAAGTTATAAAAACTGTAACTTCGAGCGGTTTTCAAAACATTCTATCAGATGAGTTAAATGGCTTTCTAAAAGAGGATGAACTTATATTTGGCAATATTCAACCTTTGTTAAGTGATAATAACGACGTTATTGTTTTCCAGCTTAATAAAAAAGGTTTTCACATACAATCAAAAATGTATAAAATTGGTGTTCCATTGTTTTTTTTGAAATTTTTAATGATTATTCATTTGTAGCTTATTATTATGGCACAACTTGTAATATTTCATTTTAGCTGTAAACAAATTTTAGTTAATAAAAACAAAATCAGCTTTATTTGAAGCAGTTAGATTTTTAAAAAATTAAGTTTGCATCAGTCAAATATTCTATTCGAGCACCTTAATGCTATAAGTTAATGTAGGTGAAGTTTTATATACTCCAGATATTATATGTAGAGCATATGAGTATTTTGCTATGCGACATATATGATCATTTGTGTATTTACTATAAGTTGCCAAGTATATGGACTTTGACACGATTGACTTCAGAAAAAAGCTCAATGGAGGACCTAAGTTTTGTAAATAGTATTTTTATGAATTTAGATCCATTGAAAAGAACTTCCAAATTTCTAATTTATTAGATTTATGTCAAAGCTTCATTACTTTACCAAAGAGGTTGTTTGGTCATGCAGTGAAACTACCCTGAATAGTTAGTTCAAACAATTTTATCATTTATGATTAAATGAATTTTTAGAGGTCCAGAATTTATAAGTACAGCTCAACCTGTTGCAAATCTTTACTCTGAATTTCAGTTTGCTCAATGTCAACAAATTGTTGATACAATAAATAATATTGATAATAGTTAGACACCGGAAATATAAATGCTAGTGAAATGTTTAAACAGTTGATAGTAAACCATGATTAACAACATCAGGTATATATTTATTGTATGATTATGTGCATCTCTTAAAATCTATACAAAACAATTAGTTGACAGAAAAGACTGGCGAGCTACAATTTTTGCAATGGAGAACTGGTTTTGGCTTAGTGGAGTGATTTGGAAACTTTATATAAAACTGAGTGCAATAGTCTTTTTAAACTCTCTAAACTTACAGCTAAATCAGTTTATTCGAAACCAATATAGAGACAATTTGTAAAGTTTTGTTTGTCTGTTTTTTGCAAAGAAACAGTAGCTACCATAAGAACTCATTCAGAGATTGAAAATAAATCATTTGAAGGTATTGCTGTATTTATTGAAAAAATTATTTCTTTTTGGAATATTTTTAATGTCAAAGCACCTGGTGCTGGCAATTGGTTTAAAAAGAAATTATGTGAAGAAATCCACTCAACTGGTGATCAACAGTTACAACTGCTACGAGATATTGCTGAACTGTCAAATTTTATGAAACCTACAGGTAAGCGTGTAAAACAGCTTACGTTAGATACTAGCAATTCAATAGCGCATACATGTTATGGCTTAATTGATCTCGCAGAAACTTTGTTGAGTGGTGGAGCAAAGTATGTCTTATTAGGTTGGTTTTCAACAGATCCACTTGAAAAAGCTTTTTCTAAGCTTTGACAGGGATCTGGAGGTACTTACTTTATAAACGCTAAATCTGTAATTGAAAAAAATTATATTCAACATACTAAATTGATATTACAACTTGACATTCCTGTAGATGGTATCAATGGTCATACTTGCGACACATGTTGTAAAGATATTTCTCCTGATGAAAAAGAACTGCTGGATAATATACATGATCTTGAAAGCTCAATTAATAAATCTAAATTAGTGGTAATAGTTTATATAACTGGCTATGTGCAAAAAAGCAAAATAAAAATGATTATAAATATGGAAGTTATCTAAATAGCCTAAACAGAGGCGAGCTTGAAATTCCTTCTGATACTCTTGTCCAATGGTCAACATTTTGCTTTTTATTTGTTCAAGGTGCTATTTTATTCAGAACATTTTGTGTTACTCAGTTTCAGTTCACAGCAGCTAAATATAAATTTAAAATCACAAAAAAAACAATGCAGAATATATTCTAATATTTAACTAAAGAATTACGCACAAACTACCCTCCCATCATTAGCGAAGAATCCAAAATGAAAATTCTAAAGCCATCATAGTTTATGTGAAAATTAGTTTTATAATGTTTTATAATTTATTATGCTATTTTCTTGTTATGTTTTTTATTTCCTCTTTAGTCTTTATGTCTCTCAATGTGTTTGGATTAGTAAATATTTACCCTGTTGAGATATATTGATAAAACCTATTTTTTGCATGAATCGATTTTTGTTAGTGTTTTTTCTTGTTAGTGATTTTCATTGTTACCTTTTTTTTTAGTTTTGCTGTTTGTGTAAGCAAAAAAAAAAAATTCAGTTATCTTTCTAATATATAGATATATACATTGTTATGGTTTTGCTTGCTATTGATATTATTTAGTATTACATTAATATTCTTAATGAAATTTTAGATACGAAAAATATAATTGACTTTTAACAATTTTTTGGTTTTCCTTTTATATTTCCGTCTTAATTAGAGATTTTTATTAGAAAATATAGACTGCTATTACACCCTTACTTAATATAAAAACAATAAAAGTACAAGTGAAAGTTAAATCAATCTTCAATTTTTACGGCGTTTTGCGCGATGTCAAGGCCGTTATTATAGAAGGCCGTGTATAGAACTTAATGCAAAACAAAAAAAATAAAAATTATCGTGTTAAAAAATATAATTCTTAAAAAAGATCTTCAATAGTCAAGCTATGCAATTGAGTTTTGGAACTCATTGGAGCAAAGGAAAATCTTCAAAGATATTTTTGAAGTAAATATTTCAAGATAAACGTTATAATTATTTACCTTGCATTATATACAGTGGGTGATTAATAAATATAAATATATCATTTCTGAATAATAAAATTGTTGCTGTTTTTAATAATTTTTTTTTCGTAATATTATTATTTGTAACTACTCAAAAATTACTGATAATAAAATACAAGGCATTTAACCCGTAGTAAGCCACGTCGCTTTAATGATCGTACCTTCACGCGATGGAAAAAAAAATAACTAGCGTTGTTATAGTAACAAAGCAGCCTAAATTAGGCTGGCTATGATTTTGAGACGTTAGATTAATGAATTTTTTAAAAATTATTTTAATGTTTAGAAAACTTTTTTGGACGAATGTAACTGCTTATATCATAGCAAAAAATTTCTTTGGACGAGTGTAATTTGGTTTTAGTTGAGTTTAAATTTTAGAAAGTTTTTTTTTTTTTTGGAGATAGCACAAAAAACTCTAACTACTTTGTTGAATAATTCATTAAATTTATAAGAGTTTTTTGTATCAACCTGGCAAAGCAATCCAAACTAAAAAAAAAAAATTAAATAAAAAGAAGTTTTAAAGATTTAAACTTAACTAAAACTAAATCCACCATTTAACAAAATATTTCTAACGAAGTGGAAAGATACTATTCTTCAACACAATCGTCATAATTTAGATTTTTTTTCTTCTGATATTTGTAGTAGGGGAAGTCTGGGCATAACACCATAGGGAGGCACAACTGTTTTTTAGCATTTCCCTTTGAAAAATGTTATCTAATATGGCAAAAACAATACCCCGCGTAGGTAAAACCTTTTCCTTCATTTCACATGTGTCAAAAGGAGTGCCCGCTCAGTTTCTGAGAAATTGTACATAATAATGTTTATTTTGATAGAAATATTATATTTACATCATTTTTTTCCAGACCTTCCTTTATAATAAAATAAGCAATATTTGATTTTAGTGTTAAAGATATGTGTTATCAGCATTATTTCATCAAGTGAAAACCATTTTTGGTATCAATCTAATTAGCAAGCTATGAAACTGTATTCTTTCTAAAAACTGTCTTCTGGGGCAGAACCTAATAGATGCACAGGAGGCACAACCGCATACTATTAATATTTATCAAAGTTAGGTAATTACGAATAACTAAAATTACAATCGTCACACTTGGACGAGTTCATGTGAAAACTTGAATAGAAATAATTTTGTTTTGAGATGATGGAAATTAGATTTCGTATTTTTTTTAATTAATTTTTATAAATGAGTTTTTGATAATAGTATAAAGCTAAGAGTATAAATCGATATCTTGTTATATTTAGGTATATCTGGTGATTATTATATTATTATATATTGCAGGTATATAATTGTGTATTTCTTAATTTTTAAATATATATATATATATATATATATATATATATATATATATATATATATATATATATATATATATATATATATATATATATATATATATATATCGAATGAGAAAACTCGACTGTAAATACAGAGAATGCCTACACAGTATGCAAAAGTGGAGTTTTTAATACAACAGAGTTTTTGAATAAAACAGAAGCACCGCTAAAGCAGAATAGAAGTAGAAATACAAGCAGAAACATTCATGAAAATATAAATGAAGTTATCTCAACCATTTGTATTTAAATTGGCTCAAAACTAAATCTACGTTTTATTTAATTTAAAAGTTTCAATCTTTCTTTTCTATCCTGACATAAATATTTCATTTTTTCAAAACCAAATATACTTACTCATGATTAAACAAGAAAAAAAGCTGACAGTAACAGAAATAAAAATACCGTATATAGAAATAGAAACAAAATACCCAGTTAAATACAGTTACATAATTTTATGCGTTAATTACAAAATTACCGCATAAAATTGCGGTTTAAAAGTACAGTATTTGTTACCGCATCTTTGTAACGTTTAAAAACGGCATAAAAGTACAGTTTTATCTAAATATATAATATTAATTAGTTAAAGAATTTTGAAAAACTTAAATTTAAATCAATTTTCATTATTACAAAGTTTCAAATTGCGCTTAAGTATTCTATCCAATATTTAAAAAAGGTTAGTATTTTGACTAAATTTTGAGCTATTATACTATATATTATTACTCTGAGATCTTGTCATTTTTTTAGGCTGTTAAGCCATTAGAAACTTTTAGAAGCTTTATTTCAGAATTTAAAAAACAGTTTTATAGTTTAAAAAAGTTACCTTCCATTAGTAACTAAATAGATTCCTTTCTTTTGATTTAAATCATCTTTTGTAAAATGTTCTCCGATTTGAACAACTATATTTTTAGATAACTGCGAAAATTTGCAGTACTGAAACCGTTCAACGCCACATGTTTTAAACGCTTCCACATATAAATGTTCGTGTTCAGCAGAGAATCTTTTAGATCTAATTTTTACCAGTAAGTAAAGAATATGTGCAGCGTTTACTAACGCAAAAATTAAATTCCATATCAAGCAATCAAAAGAACATATAATTAATCCTCCCCATATAGCAAAGCACAGCCCAGCTAACGTTAAAGATAATTTTAATTTAATAAAACCCCATGCATTTATTGGTTTAATAAAGTAGGTGAATACTAAAAATATATTAGCCATCTGAAATAAAAATTGATTGACTGGAAGCCATTTGCAGTTCAAATTAAATTCGATTGATAATACAGAATCGAAATATCCCATATCACTAACTTTTTAACCAATTTCTCCAAAATTCTGGTTTTAATTTATCTAAAAGAAAAATAATTTATAAAAATACCTTGAAAAATGACAGATTAAAAAGTTTGTTAAAAACTCTTGTAAGACTTAGTGGTTAGCCCCTAACTATATTACTGTATAATTAATAGCTTAGTATGTATTGTTAGTTGCTAATAAATTTACAGTATCTGCGTTTTATAATAAAAAGGAAATTATAAGCCTATCCCAGTCCTCCGAGCCAATACATCTAATTTCACTTTCTGTATTAAAACTCGTATAGACACGTATTTTTTTACCACCAGGCGTAAACCGAAAGCACGTTGATTTCACGGGCAATTTTATTCGTGTTTTATTAGGTTTTAAATTTAAATGTCGCGTGCTTTTATGACTGGTTTCACATTCCTTACGGAAAGTTAGTATAAAAGTATACAGAGTTTTCGTAACAAGTGAGAAAAACCAAGTATTCCTTTTATGACTGGTTTACATTCGTCTCAAAAACTAAGTATGATATTATACTAACTTTTCGTCAAGAATGTGAAACCAATTTTCGAAGACTTTCTTTAAGCTCATTAAGACTTCGCTTACGCTCTAAATTAAACCCTTATCATGTTAATATATTAATTAAAAAAAATCTCAAAATTTTAAAAAAGTGACATCCCGTTTTTGCTCGAGTTCCTCATTAAAATTAGGCTTTAAAACTTCATAAAACACGTATTAAACTTGAATAAAACTGCCCTTTTGATCAACGTGTTTTTAGGATCGTTACAAACACGTGTCTATACGGGTTTTAATTCTGATAGTGAAACTAGATGGGCCAGCTGGGTAATATCCTATTTTGTGCTTTCATAAATTGTAATAATTTACTTCACGGTTAAAACCCTATTTTTTGACGCGTGTTATTCTTTTTGTTTTAAGGGGTTTTAACACGCAACAGAAACCATTCGTAACTTTTAAAAGAGTTAAACCAGATGGGATGTAACTACTTTTTTTTGCAACGTTTCAGATACCATATTTTAAACAGGCAAATTTTGTGCCATTTGTTTGCATCAACAAGGTAAGTTAATATTAAAAAATCAAACAAAGAGGTTTTCAATTAGTTACTTTACAAACAAAGTTTAATCTAAATGGAGTTCTACTTACCAAAGCAAGCATAAGTTTTTTTAGTTAAATTGTTTACAAAAGCATAAAGCTTGTGAATGTAAAGTTGCGTGAGAACTTTTATGTGAGAATGAATGTGGTTAATAATGTAACTGAAAATTTGAACACAACATAGAAGCTCTAAAGATTCGCCAGAACTGACGTAAATAAGATTTGTTATAAGTTTGTAAAGTGTTGGATGTTTAATAAATAATTAGTATGTAATGTGTTGGATTGTATAATAAAAAAGGAATGATATTGTTAAATTATTATTTATATTGCTTATTTATTTATAAAATACCCACAAGGAAGCCCTTAAAAAAAAATTTTTTTTAGAAAAAAAAAAACTTGTTGAATTTTTTTTTTTTCTTTTTTTTCTTTTTGCTTTTTGGGTAATGCGTTACAAAATTTTTTTTATTTCAATTTTCGTGCTTTTTTTGAAAAAGTGTAAGAAAAAATAATTTTGTGTATCGGCTCACCTTGTGTCTATAAGGATTGCTAGAAATCAATGAAAAGTTCCAAAATAGGAGAAAAAATATCAATCTAAAATGTCGACAATGCTACCAGCAAAAAAATTACGAAGTGGTTTTTACATTAAAAATTGTATTTTTTATTTTATGGCCAAAAAACTGTAAAATTTGAATTAATTTAAAAAAATAATTAAGATTAAATTTTTTGAAATTTTTTTTGTTTTTTTTTTTTAGTTTTATGAGAATTGCCTTCTGAAAAAAAAATATTTTTTTTATATATTTTCAAAAGAAATACGCGGAAATGTAATTTTCGGATATATTTTGCATCAGTAACCGCTAGAAATTTCAAATAAATTCTAAAATAGTTTTAAAATGGTGCCAACAAAATTGTTGTGAAGAGAACTTTTTAAATAAAATATTCAAAAGTTTTATTGTGAGCTCAACCCAATAGAAATGTATTGGGCTCAACTCAAAACCTATTTTAGAAAGATCAATAATTAAAGCAATAATGGAATGTTAATGAAACAAAGACCGCTTGAGTCAAAAAAAAAAAAAAATGAAAAAGTGACGTCAACGATAAACTTTAGGGGCTTTTTTTTAGAATCGTAATTGTTTATAAAACATGAGTTATAAGTGATTATAAAGATGAGTTATGAACGAATATTTAAAAAAATTTAAATTTGGAGATAAAACAAAATTACATAGAAAAACTACTTAAATTTAAAAATTTTTTAATTTCTTTTGTTCGTTTTTTTTTTTTTTTTTTTGGTACTGTAGAAATTGTAAGCAGTTAAGCAATCACTACTTTATGTATTAAAACTTCTAGTTTATATATTTACGCCTTTACAACAAAATAATTGTAAATTAAGATTTTATAAAAATGGTGATCAGTGATAAGCTTGCTTAGCTATTTATTTTATTGTAAATGTATGTACATGAAAACTGTATTTATAGTGAAAGTGAAATGAACTAAAAAAAAAAAAATTTAAATCGAAGCTAGTTCTGAATTTTATTAAAGAATATTTTTGTTAAGAAACCGCAAACATAGTGAAAAATTAAACTCAAGAAAAACCTTATTGAAAAATTAAATCAAAGGAAATAAAACACTCCATTTCCTTTGATAAAATATGTCTAATGTCTATTGCTGCAACACAAACAGGGTATCGTCTAACTATATTTATACAGTTACCATTGTTTTCATTTTTTTATTTTTTTTTATTTTTTTTTTGAAATTTCTAGCGGTCATTGATGCAAACCATATTCAAAAATTACTTTTCCGTGTATTTCTTTCTAAAATGTATAAAAAATTTAATTTTTTTTTTAGTAACACAACTCTCATATACAAGTATTTATATCTGCGCATATAAAAGCGCATATCTGAATACATATATACTCGTACTTTCACATTCAAATTTACTATTATTTTCACATTAAAGTTTACTTTTTATTTTTATTTTTATTTTTTTTTATTCTTTCTTGATTTTAAACTACATTTGCTAGTTTGTATTTTTATATTTATATTGTAAACATATTTAAGAAGAGTGATAAATAAAATTATTATATATATATATATATATATATATATATATATATATATATATATATATATATATATATATTTATATATATATATATATATATATATATATATATATATATATATATATATATATATATATATATATATATATATATATATATATATATATATATATATATATATATATATATACATATATATATATAAAGAGAGAGAGAGAAAATTTCAAAAAATTTATTTATATTAATTTTTTTTAAACTAACTTAATTTTGCATTTTTTTGATCATAAAATTAAACTAAAATTTTTTACGTAAAAACCGCTTCGTAAATTTTTTGCCGGCAGCATTGCTAACATTTTAATAGATCGTCTGCGCTTAGTATACGAGTGGTCAAACACTTGGTTACTTAAATTAAAAATTTTTAAATGTTGTGTTATCCATTGTGGTTAAACCAATCCTACGTACAGTTACTTTTTTGCAAAAAAAAACAAGGTAAAAATAAAAGCCTAAGAAGCTCTACTAAAGAGCGTGATTTAGGAGTCATTTTTACATCTAACCTCATATGAAGCACACGTATTTAATCAGTTGTCTCCAAATCTCTACAACTCCTAGGTTTTCTAAAATAGACATTCACCGTTATTGATGATAAAATGGCTCTCAAATTATATAAAGTGATTACCAAACCTTAAATATGCAGTGTCTGCTTGAACCCCGTATTTAAAAACAACGTAAATCAACAAAATGGGCTTCAAGCATGAGACATCTTCAATACTACAAAAGACTAAAGAGACTAAATCAACTACCACTTGAGTTTCGGCGCCTACGGTGCGATCTTATCTAAATTTTTAAACTAATACATCTAATTGATATAAATAATAATATATATCAACCATAATTTTTTAACTCCTTGTCACGTGGTCACCATCTTAAAATAAGGCAAAAATATGTTCCAAACTGTCTTCTAAGACACAACCAACTATATAATAGATCAGCAAATTACTGTAATGAATAAAGGCAATATTACAGGTGTGTGTGTGTGGGGGGAGAGAGGTGTTCAATCCCCCTCCCCTCCTCCCCAAAAGAAGGCGATTTTCAAGTAGTAGTCGGTTTTTTTAGTTGGGAGAATTGGGACAGCTTAAATTTGTAATTAGAAATGGTGCGTAAATACTGTTATTTAATGTAAACAATTTTCTTCCCCTTTATTTGGCAGAAATTGCTTTGTTTCCCTGCGTGCGCTAGAAGCCCTAATTTTAAAATATTATGGGGTGAAGTGGGACAGAAAAAAGAAATATTTATGCCCCGTTTCTTCCCGTCGCCATTTGATTATTTCGATTGGTGAAAGCTTTTGAACATTTTTATGTTGATTAGTTGATTTTATGATTTTATCAGTTTCTATTCAATAATTTGTACTAAAATGTTGTTTTAAATTTATTTGTCCCACTTCTACTCACACATGTCCCGCTTTACCCCAATAGCACGGTTTCTCTAAAATCGAAAATTTATATACTTAGTTATAATTGGTTGGAAACCTAAGGTTTATTTGTAAAAACTTGTTAGGTTCAGTTTATACATCAGATAAAAAAGATATTGCAACTACCCTTAAAAAAATTTACGTGCCCCACTTCTCCCCACTCTACCCTATGTATATTTTACGGCTGCAACTATATTAACAATAAATAATTAAAAAAAAAAGTTTTTTTTTTCTGGGAAAAAGATTTTTTTACGGCCTTTAACCCATTTGGGTTTTTTATAAATCAAACCACGCGTCAGAAAATACTTTTACTAACAGATTTGGAACGACCACATTTTAATTAACTAAAAAAAATTATCAATCTTGCTCAACATGTGCATTCATGATGTTGTGCACTCTATTTGAAAATATTTTTTTAAAAACACAATTACTTTGTGTTTTATTTATTTACTGTTAAATTTACCAATAACACCTTAATAATAAAAAAAATTAAAAAATTTTAATCTTAAGTGTGTGAAAAGTTTAAAAACAAGTTCAAATAAAACGAAAACTATAATTCTAATCATGAGTACCTAATTTATTATATCTTTCTTTTAAAATATATTTAAAAATTGCGTTTGTGTGCGCTCAATA
>NC_088922.1:49752500-49847500 GCF_038396675.1 Hydra vulgaris
GATAGAAATTCCCTAATGAGCTTGAGCTTGATTGGAAAGCGCTTGATTATAAATTGCTGAATTAAATTATTAAAGGAAAACTGCAGACCAGGATTTTGTAATAAATGTATTTTGTAAGCTTTCAATAGATGATGTGCCAGCAAAATGTAAAAACGGTAATTTGTTATAATATAATAATAGTATATATAATAGTGTTGTAAAAACGCTAACTTTGAAATAATTGAACAATATTGCAAGAACTATGACGGCAGAGAGCTTATGAATACTCAATTTTTTTAAAAAGTAAAGGTTTTTTAAAGTTTTCTCAGGAACCAATTTTAAAATGTAACTTTTTTTCTTAGACTTAGATCCTTAACAAGAAATTGTGGTTTGCAACTTATTAAAATTGACGTAGTTTTTTTTTTTTTTTTTGGAACATTGTATTTTGCCGTTTAACACATGTTACAACCTACATAAATTTACAAATAAAATTAATGGCCGGACCAAGAAGAAGACGTTATTTTTGTCTTATCGTGTTACAATATTTATTTTTTTAAATTTCCAAGAGTTTAAAGTATAAACTAAGAAATAAGATAGATGTTTACAAAAATATTAACATTAGAATAAGATCGTCCTAATTAATAGGTAATACCATAAATAAATTAGATAAAACAAACAAACAAACAAACAAACGAAAAAAAGAGCTATCTAGTTTAAAAAAAAATAAGTTTAAAAAAAGCGATTTATGATGATGATTAATGCCAGTAATTATTTAATCCAGTTTTTGAACTTACAGGGTAATTAAATTTAAGATTAATTTAAACTAATTACATTGTTTTTTAATTGGTGTACACCTTTTCAAGATGTAACTGAAAACTTGAAAGATATAATTAAGAAAAGTAAGATGTAATTGAGAAGATAAAAGTTGTAATTAAGAAACGTCAGATGTAATTGAGAAAATGAAAGCGTAAAATGTAATTGAGAACATGATAGTTGTGATTAAAGAAAGTTTAAAGAATACAAAGTTCTTTGTATTTTGATTCGCAATTACAAATAATGTATTCTCATTTACATAATACGATTTCTTAATTACAACTTTTATTTTTCTAATTACATATTGCGATTTCTTATTTACATGTTAGGTTTCTCAATTATATTTTAAAACTTCCTAATTACATGTTGTGTTTCTTAATTACATATTGCGACTTCTTATTTACATGTTAGGTTTCTCAATTATATTTTAAAATTGCGACTTCTTATTTACATGTTAGGTTTCTCAATTATATTTTAAAATTTCCTAATTACATGTTGTGTTTCTCAATTACATATTGTGACTTCTAAACTACATGTTGTATTTTCTCAATTACATGTTACTTTTCTTAATTACAACTTTCAAGTTCTCAATTACATCTTGAAAAGTTGTAGTGTTTTAGATGATTTTATTTTATTGATCTATTTAAATAATAATATTCTAATAGCTCGTACAATATTTAGTACACTTTTCAATAAAATTAATCGCGTGTACCCTACAAGATCTTCAAATTACAATTACGAGCAATCTAAAATATTCTGTTTGGTTACCAAATTTTCTATTGCCATCAGAAGTCCTAAATTAAGGAACACTTTATTAAATAACAAGCTGAAAAATTGTTTTTCTCTTTCTCTATTCAAACAAAAACTCAAAAACTGTATTTAACGAAGTTAATGAATTAATTTCTTTTTAAGATTTTTTATTTTATCTTATTTTATCTTATTTTAAAAGTATTTTATTTTTTATTTTTAACAACTATCTCATTAACTTGTCTCTTATTTAAATTTTCTATAAGTTATCTATTAACTTATACTAGCGTGCCAAAATCTTTGATCAGTGTGTGAATCATTTATAAAAAACAACTTATGCTCATTTATTTCATCAGTTTATTGCAAATAAATTTCTCAACATCATTTTAATTTAATAATTTAATAAGATTTTGTTCTCATCAATATGACCACCTTTAGGTGACAGTCTTACAGAGATTTGGCATTCGAGAGAGTAACTTATCTAATTTTTTAAAACTTAAGTTTTTCCAGGCATCTTGGAGAGACTATTTATATGAGTTGGGAACGTTATGTGCACTCTTCTGTTCAGCTCATCCCTCGACTTGAACTAAATTACCGACTTTTCTTCTTTTAAAACCACCCCAAATTATGACATTACCACCACCGTGTTTCGCTGAATAGCTAAAACAAATATCATTAACATGTTAACCTACCAATCGTTGGACATATAGACGTCTTCTAGTTCCAAATAATTCGATCTTTGATTCATCAGTCCAAAAGACCATTTTCCATTGATCCAATGTCCACGAATTTATGATCTCTTGCCAACTTAATCCGTTTTTGTTTATTTACACAACGTAGCTAAGGTTTTCGACACGCTATCTTACCATTTAGTCTAACTCTACGTAGTCGTCTCTTGACCGTATCATTTTGTTAAGTTCGTCTCTGTTGTTCTTAATAGTATTAACGTTTATTACACTTGACTTAGGAGTACTCTTCTTCAGATAAAATTTAGATTTTCGCACGTAGTTTCATCGAATATTCTGTTCTTGTTTTCTTATTTCGACTCATGCTCGCACAAATCTCGCTTAAAAAAAATTAAGTTGTTAGTATGAGTACAAAATTAGAAATTATATTCGGTAATTACGCATAAAAAACTCGTCTACAATATTTATATGATATTGAGTAATAAAACTTGTATATAAATAAATATTATTGTTCTAAATAATGCAATTTACTCAAAATATACTTGAGAAAACGTTAAATTCTAAACACAAAATGTACTATCAACTCAACAAACACAAACTTACTGGATCAAACTCAAGACTTTTATTATACTAAACTGAGCAGACTTTTGCTTTTATACATACGTAGAACTTTTCAAAACAGACCCAAAATTAAGAACTATATTCAGTAATTACACAAAAAAACCCGTCTACAATATAAGTTCAGTAAGAAAACTTTTTTTTTATAATAGATATTATTATTACATAATATTTACATAAGAAATTAATTAAATTAAAACAAATTTCAGGCAACTTGCCTTTACGCGTATTCGAGACGTTACATAAGAAAGCAAAAATTTTCGCTACAATAGTGAGTACAACCAAAGACTTTTGTACGCTAGTGTACCTTTAGTTTTTAGATGCAATTATTTTTCATTTTCTTTTTACGATTTTCTTTTGATTATAGAGAAGTTACTGATCTTAACATACTTGTAAAAATACAATTTGTATGTAATTTTTAAATGGTACAAAATAATTGTATGTTTACCTTTTAATGGTTGTAAACGCTTGCTGTTGAAAGCACGTCGGGGTGTAGTGATAAGGCAAATATAGTTTTCTTTTACCCCCGGACATGTTGACTTTACTTTTATAACACGGCATTGTATTCTTTTTTTTTAATGAAGAAATAGGTAAGTAAATAAAAAAATATATAAATACAAGAAACACTTAAAACAAGATAAATCAAAATCTGTGAGTAATAAACACCGCTTTGATTTCATTTTAAACTAGTTAAGTAAAGTATTCTTCTCGGCAACAATTTTTGAAAAACTTTTCCAGAAAAATAGTCCGCGATTCTGAATTGAAAAAGAACTCAGTTTTGAATAAGATTTTAATACAACAAAGTTGTTTATGGAAAGTCTTGTAGAATACTAATGGTGTATTTTTTCAAAATAAGTTTTTAAATTTTTTGGAGACTGTCCACTTTTTTTTACATGAACTGTTAAACTAGATGGATGTTAAGTTTGAGAATATTAAAGGCACCAAGTCTACGTAAAAAAGGTTGACAAGGAACAGCTTTTCCAGCTACAAATACAATTCTAACAGCATGTTTTGTTTGCTGTACAATTTTCTTAACTTAGTTCAATTTTCTTATCTTAGATTAGTACTTGCCCATACAATATTGCCGTATGTTAAACAACAATAATATAAAAGAAAAAAATAATTTTTTGTTTTTGCTCTTTAGATCATGTTTTTCGAGATTTTTTTTGATGAAGTTTGTATGTTGTATCCATGATACAACATGCAAACTTTTATCTAAACTCAGTCTAAAAAATTAACGGAAGTTTGCCTTTTAATGTCAGTTTTATTTAATGTCAGTTTTATTTAATGTTAGTTTTATTTAATGTCAGTTTTATTTAATGTCAGTTTTATTAATTTAGAGATTGGGTAGAATAAGAGGTATTTTATTTTGATTCGCTTGGTTTATGGGGTAAACTTTTGCTTTTTGAACATTTAAAGACAGAATTTTTGGCATATAAACCATTCATTTACTTTATTTAGCTCTTCATTGACTTCTTTAAAAAAAATTAAATATTTCTATGAGAATAAAAAAGATTAGAGTCATCTGCAAATAAAATAAAATTTTATAAGTCTAATATTGAAATTAAATCATTAATGTATAGCAAGAAAAGTAAAGAACCCAGTGAAACTCAACAAGTTTTACGATTTTTGGTTGTTTCTTTTTTGCTCGACGAGTAATTTTTTAACCAGTGTAAGTTTAAATCTTTTATTCCGTAATGCTCCATTTTTTTTATTAGAATGGAGTGATTTACGGTGTCAAAAGCTTTGGACAGACTATGAAAACTCCTAATGTAAAACAGTTTTTTATCAAAGGCATTAGATAAATGATTAATTAATTCTACTATTGCGTGATCAGTTGAATGTTTTTTTTGAAACCAAATTGCTTACTGTACAACATATCATTTTCAATTAAATAATTATACAGTCTATTGCACATTATACGTTCAAGCAATTTAGAACAACACGATAAGACAATAATAGGCCTGTAATTTGAGGGGTCTGACTCAGGGCCGTTTTTTTAGCGTCGTAGGCTCTAGGCACTTTGCATAAAAATGTAGCTGTAGGCCTTTCTTTTAATTTAAATGTCATATACACGTTATTCAATTTACATTATTTTTTAATTTTTGTACGTAGTCGTTAATGGGTCTACAGTCGCTGTTCGTTTGATTATTCTGTATCTGTACACATGTTATGCCTTAAAGGAATTAAATTGTAACCATTTCATTAATTGTATTTCTCTCACTATCATTACTTTAGTTATGATCATGAAAAGCCATTAAAAATTCAGCAATCTATGGTTTGTTATTTGTTTTGAACGTTTGTTTAAATTTATCAATAGTTTACATTTATTTAAAAATGAAATTCTCAGAATTCCACGTATTATTTTAAAAAGTACGATTTTATTTGGTAGGTATTTTATTTGTTATGATTACGTTTTTGTAAATTATTAATAAGTTTTGTTAAATGTAATGTTTTATGGAATATATTTAAATGTTTTCCCCCTCTTTAAATGGGTTAACATACTTTATTTTATTTTTATGTTTTATGTCCATACTGAATATTTATTTCTATACTGAATATTTATGTCTATACTGAATATTTATTATGATTTTCAGAAATTCAAGTCATGTCCGATGGCGATGGGTACAAGAGAAAGCACAAGTCTGGCTATATTAAACGGCAGAAAAAGCAAAGGAAAGAGGATGCATTAAAAAAATGAATGGTTCTTTGCTAAAATATGTTAATAAAGTAGATGCTACATCTGACAATGACACTTCAATAAACTTTTTTGTTTCTTCAACAAGTCCAGGAATAGTAATACCAGAGCCAGAACCAATGCTGACTGACACTGTAGAACAATGCGGTTGTGCAATGAGTTTTACAAGTGAACCAGTTATTCAAGCAGATGCGGAACCAACAGTAGCAGATTTAGGATTGGGAATAAGGAGTAGTAAGGAATCTATTTCAAATGATCCTGCTGAATGGGGAATAAATGCTGATCTCATAGCTTATTATTCAGAGAATATCCCATTACAGAATTTGAAATCTGATTTAAGCTTAAAAGGTAGACAATTTGGTAAAAAGATTAGATATGTACGCAAGGAATATTTTATAAGAAAACTGATATATTTGCAAGATATTTGGTTGCAAAACCGGCAGTGCTGGTACTAATAATGCACCAAGGAATCAATTTATAACTGGTTTCGATAATTGGAAAAATGTTATTGCTAGGATAACCTCACATGAAAAATCAAAAGATCATTTTGCTGCTGTGTCGATGATAATGCAATACAAAAAGTCTACTCGAATTGATGTTGAACTTCAGAAGGAAAATGAGAAGTCTAGCAAATACTGGACTGAAGTCTTGAAGAGGTTTGTTGTAGTGATAAAGTTTCTTGCTGAAAGGGGATTAGCTTTTCGTGGTGACAATCAATTGCATAACTCTCCTAACAATGGAAATTATCTTGGTTGTATTGATCTGTTAGCTGAATTTGATCCATTTCTAAGAGAACACATTCAAAGATATGGAAATCCAGGAAAGGGAAATGTATCATATCTTTCAGCAAACATATGCGATGAATTCATTGATATATTAGGAGGCAAAGTTTTGAAGCAAATAATTTCTGAAATCAAGGATGCTAAATATTATGGAATTAGCATCGATTCAACCCCTGATATTAGTCATGTAGATCAGCTCACACTTGTTATTCGCTATCAACTCAAAAACAAAAATGTAGTAGAGCGATTTCTTCAATTTATTCCAATTGAAAACCATGATGGAGAATACGTATTTAATCTTGTGGTTGGTATTCTTCAGTTTCATGGAATAGACATCAAAAATTGCCGATCACAATCTTATGATAATGCCAACAATATAAGTGGAATATATTCTGGTGTGCAAGCTAGATTCAGAGAGATTAATCATTTAGCAGAATGTGTTTCATCTGCTGCCCACAGCCTAAACTTAGTTGGTTCAGCTGCCGTGGAGTGTTGTTCAGCAGCTGTAAATTATTTTGGTGTCATACAGTCAGTTTATAATTTTTTCTCAGCTTCAACGAAGAGATGGTCAACTCTTAAAGAACTTTTTAAAATAAACGTATTTGTTTTACAAAGCTTATCAGAAACTAGGTGGTCCTCTAGAAGTGATGCCACAAGAGCTTTCTATGCAAATTACTTACAAATTCGTCAAGCATTATGTGAAGTCACTAACAGCAAACATCAACCATCAGCAGCTGTTCATGAAGCAAAATCACTTGTTAAACATTTAGACTACTTTGAAACTGCGTTAATGTGTGTGATTTGGATAGATTTACTTCAAAAGATGAATATTGTCAATAAAGCCTTACAGGAGCCGGGTATTGAGCTGTGCACCATCATTAAACTGTACGATGTTCTCATACAGTATTTTCATGATACACGCAGTAAGTTTGAAACATTCGAAGGCCAGGCAAAAGATCTCACAGAATCTGATTACAAAGAAGCTACACAACGCAAGCGAATACGGAAGCGATTTGATGACGAAGTTATGGATACAAGTAATCCCAGTTTAAATGTTAGTGCCAGGGATAATTTCCGTATTCAACAGTATTACGTTATCATAGACAGACTTAATAATGAGATGGAAAAACGCAGAGCAGCTTATAAAGTATTGTAAAGTATTGATAAATTGGTGTCTGATAAGATTAAGCTGCAAATAGACAACAAACTAGTTGCAAGTTTTCCAAATGTTAATATCGCTTTCAGTATTTATGTCTCTATATTAGGCACGAATTCAGAAGGTGAACGTTCTTTTTCAAAATTAAAACTGATAAAAAATCTGCGTTCAACTATGGGACAAGCCCGACTATCCTCCCTGGCACTGCTATCAATTGAAAATGAAGTAATGTGGGAGATGACATTTGAAGATGTTATAGTTGATTTTGCAAATACCAAAATGTAAACTTACACAAATAAGAATTGCAAACCTTTATGAAAAGTAGAGTATATTCAAAGACCAATAATTAAAGACTCTCGCAGAAAAATGTACAAACATCTACTTTTGGGTTTTGTTTGGCAAAACTTTGTTATTTTTTTTTTAATATTCATTTAAAATAATATTCAAATAAAAGATTTATACACTTATGCTTAGTATTTATACTTAGTTACTAGTACATTTACTCAAGCACTTATAACCACTTAGTTATTAAGTACATTTACTCAAGTACTTATAACCACTTAGTTACTAGTACATTTACTCAAGCACTTATAACCACTTATATGTTTTCCAAAGTTTTACAGCTTCCGTAGCAAAGTTAAACTAAGAACAACAGCAAAGTATATTTGTTTTTTGTAGAACTATAAAAAATAAAAATAAACAAATATACACCAACCAAAGGAGCTTGATTAATACAATCCATCTTATTATAACAAAAAGTAAAGTTTTATAAAATCAAATAAAAAACTTTGTTACAATAGATGAAAAAAATTTTTTTTTATAAAAATTGCTTTAGTAGAAATTTCATCTTCTGAAAATTTAATAAGCTTTCCCAAATTTGGTATCAAATTCGGTATTTATACGATTACTTGTCAGAACAGAAGATTATTTTTCAGTATAAAAGATTATTGTGAAGTATCAGAAGATTGCCAATCTAAATTTTTATTTAGTTTTTGTTCTCATTTACATATAGAGATATAATCCAATAATGTCCAAGTAATGGTAAGAAATTTTCCAAACTCCAAAAAGAAACCAACTTATAAGATGGTAATATAATATAAGATAAGATATACAAAATTCTGAGAGTTTATTACATTTTCGGGGCAATTTATATTCATTATTTCTATTTGATCATACTGAAGTTTGCTGGAAAAAGATTGTTGTAGTATTTATACATAAAAGTTAGGTGCTGATAGATATTTGTTTCAAGATATATCCATCATTTTCATATTTTTTATAAAAGGTTTTGTATGTTCTCGTTTAAGCTTAAAGTATATAATACGACAAGCGTGTTTTTGTAGCCTATAAATTTTTTGAAGTTTTGTTAACTTTGTATTTCTTCATGATATATTTGCATAGTTAATGAAACAGTGGATTAGTCCAAAATATATTAATTTGAGTCTTAACATATTGGCGTATGGTCGAACTCGATGCATAACGCCAATAGTTTTGGTAAACTTTGACTCTATATAATCTAAATAGGGAAGCCAGGATAAATTTTCATCTACAAGAACTCCTAAGAATTTTATACTTGGTTGCTTTTTGATTACTGTATCATTTAAATAAAGTTTGCGCAACTTAAAGGAAATGTTTAATTTTTTGTGTTTTTTTATGGAATAGAGTATAATTCGTTTTCTCAACATTAATTACGCGTTTGATTGCCCTAAACCAACTTTATTTAACTCCTTATTCATATCCGTATATAAATGTTTGATATCATTATTGGTAAGAAATTTGTACCGTATGCATACATTATTGAGTTCAGTTTTAATGATGTATTGCAAAAGTCGTTAATATAAATTAGGAATAAGAGCGGACCAAGGGTTGATTCCTGTGGTACTCCGCATACGACATTTAATATTCCGGATTGTACATTATGAACATAATGCTTTTTATCTAAGATCTGAGAACTTTTAATACAAGAATAGGTTTTATTATTTATACCATAACGTTTAATTTTTTCTAACAGAAAGCAATTGTCGACAATGTCAAATGCTTTAGATAGATCTATAATAGCACACACGCTTATAACCGTTTGTAGTATGTAACCATCCAGCATCCTATCTCCAGATAGATGATAAACATAGCACCAAATTTTGCGATTAAGCATCGTTACAAATAACAGCACTCAATATTTGATCTTGTTTGTATATGATAAAATTAAAACACAAATACAAACTAAATACACACTAAAACGAACGGAATTGAAAAAGTCAGATCACACTAATTTCACTTCTTGGGCTTTCTTCATCGCAAAACTGGAGGTGACATTTTCGTACAATAAAGCCTTAGCAAGGTCGTTTTTAATTAAATTACCATAAGTTTAGTAAGGCGTTTTTCAGTCATATTGCAATTTGGATTTGTTGAGAGCAAACTTACTAAAAGAGCGCTCTCCTTCAGTCATTGAAACCAGGATTGTATTAAAAATGCGAAGCAAAATGCAAATGAAAGGAAATATTGACTGAAGACCTTACTGGTAGGTTCAGTTGAGCAACTTGATAGAAGAAAAGGATTCTATTTATCCAAAAGAATTTGATCGCTTGAAAACGTCTAGATTAGTGGCGTCACTAGAGGGTGCGAGGGTGTGATCCACACCGGGTGACATTTTTAGAGGGGTGACACTAAAATAAATAAAAAGCAAATATAGCAGAATTTTTTTTGTATTTTTTTTTGGAAAGTTTTTTTTTTTTTAGATATTTATTAGTCTAAATGGTTGACACCAGCGACGCCACTGATCTAGAAGGGGGATTTCTTCAACCAACTCTTTTTCTTTTACATCATTTACGTAGTGATTTGCCAGGGCTTTGCATTTTTCTTTCTGACTAAGTGTTTCTTTATCACTAAAAGAAGGTGGAGATCTTCAAATAAATTAAAAAATGTCCGTTGTCTTTTGAGCATTATCCATTCTGCTTCTTATCTCCTGGAGTAGCGTGTCAAGAGTAACATTAAATACATTCACCTCAAAACCTTTTGATTTGTTTTTGTAGAAGTGGGCCGTGTTCATCGATTCGCCTTGAAGTGTTTTCCTTTTCCTTCTCCTCTTTCTTAAAAAATCATTTTGGAACCCAAACAAAGCTAACCCAGATGCAACCAGTTTTACTTCTTAGAGTATTTGGATGATATTCTAATTAAAGTTCTTGAAGAAGTTGCAATGACTTCAGTATTTCTTTTGGTTGTTTTAAAAATGACCGCATTGCCTCTATGCACTTTATCTTATTTGAGACGTTTGGTGAAAAGTTAGCCGAGTAGCCACAATCAACATTTTTCAGCGTATGGGGCTACTACTAAAAAGGTTATACAACGATTATATGTTGTCAAAATAGTTCTTCTACTACAGTAAAGAATTCTGTATAATGAACGCTAGCTAGATTGAGACTATGGGCACTGCAAGATATAAACAAAGCTTAAGTTTTTTTCTCGAGAATGATGGCCTGCACTCCTTTATATACACCAGACATGTAAGCCATGTTATCATAGCCCTGGCCTACAGTACAGTTTTTTGTAAACCAATTTGGCTTTAATCCAAAAGGTTTAGCATTATTTTATAAATATAAACTGTAAACACACATCAAAAGCTTAGATTTCTCAAAGCTAAATTGAGAGTGACGTCCAGGACGCAGAGTAAAATTTCATTCCACTAAGATGCCTCATTTCCTATTGACTTTTCAAGTTTTGAACTGATCCCGGTCTAGTTTTCAAGGTTTCAAAAGCTGATTTCCAGAAGATATAGTAATTTCTGTGCCGAACATTAGACTGATGGCTTTTAATCTTTTCTCCTACATAACGCCAATTATCTCTTTTTCCGCCATTCCGCATCAAGAGGAAAGATTAAAGTTAGGGCCAAAGTTATACTTTTGTCAGAAAATAGAGCAGGGAAAACAAACAAATGCATAGGCAGTTCCACTCCTGCTAAGCCAGTCTATGTTGATTTTTTCTCCGTTGAGAGAAGTTTCGTAAAAAAGCGGAGACAGGAACTTTTTTGTTTGCAGAACCTCTTGATCTCTTGATTGTCTTGCAGACCTCTTTAAGATGATCCATTTAGTATGACTAGATTGCGTTCGACTTTGAAAGAAAATCTCTTCCACAAAGCTTTTTCAAAGGTCTTTTCCAACTGCTTGATTACTAATTAAATTGCCTCTTGATCCTAAATTAAAACAGCATTTGAGAATTATGTTATTTTTTAATATCTGCAGATAATTTATGAAATAAAAATGCATCTCAAAGTCGCCCGATTCTTAAACTCAAGGGCTCATCAATTCTTTTGGTAGTATGTTCCATCTAAAAAAGAATTATTTCAAAATTTTTGGTATGAAATTATGAATATACGATTGTAAAAAGAAAAATAAAGCTATTAATCTATATCTTGACTACTTGTTCTGACGTAGAGTTATTAAATGTCTTTTTTAAACTTTATGAAACCCACACTCTTCCAGTATAAGTTTGTTATTATTTTCTTTTACAACTCTTTCTACAGCTTTTTTTCAGCCTTGAGATCTTAAATCATACTTTTGGAAATCAGGTATGACGTTTTTACTCTAAGATGTGTAAGGATAAACAATTCGTCAGCCCGGAATACAAGTGTCGTATACGACAATGTGTTTAAATTGAAAAATTTGCGTTCAAAGTTTAAAGTACAAAATCTCTTTATGTAAATTTAATTGCATGTTGAAATTTAACAAAGTTGACTAAAATCAATATAAGTTTTTGTTTAAATTGTTAAAAAAACAAATTAAAAAAAACTTCCCCCGTAACTAAGAGCACTGTTTTTCAAATACGACAAATGTATTTCGAAATCAGAACATTTTGTCAGAATACAATTGCCATAGATGCAATTAATTTGATAGCAGATGAATTAAGGTTAAATTTACTTATATTTGTAACTAACAATGACTTATAACTTTAAAATAATTTTAGTTTCACTGTTCTTCGCATTTTTTTCTTTAACTCATTCCCAGTAACCAATTTATCGGCTTTATATTTAGAAATATACAGTTTTCAACAGAAATATACATCTTCAAGCTTCTTATATAGAAATTGATAAGCTTCTTATACAAAATTCACTTACTCAATTTATAAATAACTAAATATTCGCAACTTTTTCTTTTTTTACGTTAAGCAATTTTTATTAATATTTTCAAATAAACGAAAAACGAAATAACTAATTTATCACACATATCTTTAAATTTGTCTGTGAAAAATAATATAAAAAAGTTAAACATTAGATATAAAAAAGTTAAACATTAGATATAAAAAAGTTAAACATTAGATATAAAAAAGTTAAACATTAGATATAAAAAAGTTAAACATTAGATATAAAAAAGTTAAACATTAGATATAAAAAAGTTAAACCTTAAATATAAAAAATAACCGTTTCCATTATTGTACCTTTTTTTTTACAATAAAGAAATAAATACAATGTTTATTATATTAATAAATAAATACAATGTTTATTAAAACATTTTACAAAGTGATATATTTAATTGTTCAGACTTTGTGACTTAAAAAAAGTATTATGTATCATTTTATCTTGACATCAATCACACAAATCTTTCTTTGGTTTATGAAATGCCAAATTAAACTCTGTATTAAGATTTGAATAATAAACATCTTTTTTTTACATTGAACTCTGGGTAAGCTTGTGTAAACAACCTGTACATTTTAGTTGTACTAAATGACGACTCTAAATATTTTTTGTTAGCATTCTGTCTGCAATAGTGTGATTCGACTGTTGGAAAACTATTTATATGTTCTCTGATCTTATCTAAGACTTGATTAGGAGTTTTTTTACAAACCATTTTTTCTCTCTTTGGGGACCTTAGTAATCCACTTACTTTATTTACCACGTTATTAAAATTATAGTAAATTCCTCTTTCACCGATATCTAATGTTTTTAGAAAGAATAATTTACTAGCTCTGCTTCTAAAGAATTTTTGCATTTTAAAAAAATTCTTTAAATTTCTAAAAGAAATTTCAAAAATTTATTTAGAATGTAAAAACAATTATCTTTTTAAAACTACTCGAGCACAAGACGTATTGTAATTAAATCTTTGCACAAGTATTTTATATTTCCTTTTCATTGTTAGGAGAAATGACAGTAGAAGAAAAAGATGAGTTAGTAGGGTCTTCCGATACATATCAAGGAGTTTCTTCCCCGTTTGGTAGTAAGGCTCCAATACAATATCCAATACAAGCAATATATTTGTTTGCTAATATAAACTACCTCGTTTTTCAAAAACAACTGCCCTAAAAAATTTCAATGTACGGACCTTTAACTCTTTTTATATTTCTTAATAATTACTTCATTAAAACATGCGTCATTAAAAAGTACACCTAAATTACTATGTAATAACTAACACGATTATCAACAAGACATAAAATGTTCGATTAAATTCTTTATAGATTTATGCAGTAAACTCATAAATTTGTTTACTGTACAAATCTGTTAATAGCTCTTAATAGATTTGTACAGTAAACTCAAAAATATTTTTATTCTAATTATATAAAGTTGAAACAGAAAAATCTTACAAAAATCATGAAACCTTACATAAAATCAAACCTACCGTGTACGTAAACAACTGTTCTTGAAATCAAGCAATTACTTTACTAACGATATTATTAATAAACGGTTTTTTTTGTTTTTTTTTCCCGCTGTTTATATAAAAATAAAATAATAAAATTACAATGAAACTTTTACGTTACACAAAGAATATATATAAAACAGACACGGATGACTGGTGTCACCACAATCTTTTCATAGAGCCCCTTTACAATAACATTTAAAGCCCACATGGCTTTAGTAAATTTACAATTAAATATTTTTTCTGAAAAATACTACGTGAAGAATAAAACTCAATAACATTTAATAACATTTAATGCCCACATGACTTTAGTAAATTTGCAATTAAATATTTTTTTTGAAAAATACTAGGTGAAGAATAAAAACTCATATATACATCCTCATATGTATACATACACATACACAAACACATATACAAACATACTTACACACACATATATAAACATACTCGCATATAAATCAGAAGTTTAGGAGATGCAATTTCATTTGTCGTTTAAAAGAGGAAGTGCTTTTCAAATCTTTTATATTGTTATTTTTTAATTGATTCCATAATGACGGACCTTGGGTAATAATTGAGAATATTGACACTTGTGATTTTACTCTGCTCAATTGATAGTTGTGGTTGCTATTTGACCGAAGATTGTATTTTTGTGAAAACGCCAATGTAAAAATATCAGAAAATACTTTTGGCAGCAAGTTATTCTTATATTTATACATAAATATTAATATTTGAAGCGAATTAAGTTTTGATTATTTAACACATTCATGTATTTCATTACAGAGGAAGGGTTTTCTAATCTTTTTAAATAGTTAACCGCTTTCATGCGTGGTTTTGTAGCCTCTGTAATCTTATTAATTAAGTTTTGTGTGTGTTAGCCCAAACAATATTAGCGTAAGAGAGATGACAATGAACAAGACTGAAGTAAAGCATTTTGCGTGATTTATAATCAAGAAAGGCCCTAGATTTATATAATACACTTATAGCAGATGATATTTTTGCTTCAATAAGACTAATATGTTTTTTTCATGATAGGTTCTCATCAAATATTACTCCCAAAAACCTTGCATAATTTACTCGATTTATTTCATTTTTATTAATTGACAGTTTTGGCAACTATAACGGAAGATTAGTTGATTGTCTTATTTTATGGAAGAGAGTAAAACTTGTTTTTTCACAACTTAATGATAACTTATTAGCTATAAACCATTGGTTAAAGCTTTCCAGTTCAGTGTTCATTATTTCGAACAATATTTTTACATCAGAATTGTTGTAGAATAAATTTGTATCGTCTGCATACATAATTGACGATATTTTATGAGAAGCTTTATTCATATCATTAACATATATTAAAAATAATAAAGGTCCCAAGATCGATCCCTGTGGGACTCCGCAATCAATATCAAGAGCTCCTGACTCCTCTAGGACAACAAATTGTTTATATGTTAGGCCTGTAATGCCGTAATGCTTTAACTTTGAAAGCAAAATTCCGTGATCAACGGTATCGAATGCCTTAGAGAGATCGATAAATACTCCAAGTACTTGTTCCCCTTTGTTAAAGCACATAGATATTTTGTTTGAAAGTGCAATAATAGCGTGTTCAGTAGAGCAGTACCTCTGAAATCCAAATTGATTTTTGTATAAAAGCGTATTTAATGTCATGTAATGATAAATTCTATTAAAAATTATCCTTTCAAATATTTTTGAAAAGACAGGGAGTAGTGATATAGGGCGGTAATTGGAAACAGAAGAACAATCAACACTTTTAAAAACTGGGTAAATTTTAGCTAATTTTAATTTATCAGGAAATATACTATTCTCAAATGAAAATGCTATTAAATAAAATCATGGCTTACTTATACTATCCATAACATAGATAGCTACATTACTAGTAATGTCGTCATATCCACATGACTTGTTGCACTTTAGTTCAAATAGCGCTTTGTTAAACTCGTGTTTATTTATTTTTTCATTAGATATGCTAGTCGTGGGTTTATCTCCCAAGTATTAATCCACACTTTAGCCAACTGAACAATATTAGATGCAAGAGAGGCGCTTACATTAACAAAATACTTGTTAAATTCTTGACCTATATTTTTTTCACTTGTTATAGTTTTGTTGTTAATAATTACTTGTTTTGGTAAGCAAGAGAGTTTCTTTTTCTCTCTTCCAGTTACTTTATTTATAATAGTTTTCTTGATATCAAACTTGTTTTTATCTAGCTGGTTAGAATAGTACCTTATTTTAGCTTGTTTAAAGTTATTTTGATAAAACTTTTTATATGATTTGTACGCATTTTCATCAATTTCCTTTTTAGATTTTAGAAATTTTATATAAAGCTTTTGTTTTCTTTTTATAAAAAAAAGGTTATGAAAAAAATATATTAAATCATAACTGAGTTACTTAAAGGGGATGATGGCTGTCTTGGACTCAAGAGTTTATCATCACTGTTGGTGGCATAAGCTTTTTTCAACAAAATTTTTATAAGCGTTTTCGGATTAAAATTAAAAACATCCGATTCTGAACATAAAAATAAATTGGTGAAAGGAAAATTGAGTGTTAAAGAAAATTGGGAGCGAGAAGCCTTGGATATTACGCATTTTAGCACAGAAATATTTCTTACTTTAATTGATTTCAGACCTTCTAGAAGCGCTTCTAGTGGCGACAACTTTCAATTTTTAGCAGCCGTAGTGTAATAGTTAGCGCACTTGCTTCAGAAGTTTCAGAAGAGATCCGTGGTCAACAGAAGCTAGAGATCCGTGGTCAACAGAAGCTAGAGATCCGTGGTCAACAGAAGCTAGAGATCCGTGGTCAACAGAAGCTAGAGATCCGTGGTCAACAGAAGCTAGAGATCCGTGGTCAACAGAAGCTAGAGATCCGTGGGTCAACACCACCTCTGGGCAAGTTTTATAACGTTGGAAAGAAAGAAGGCGTGAACTTTCTTTCAAATGCTCTGTGCTTCCGTGGTGGTCTGTGATAAGACTGTAAGTACTTCTTATACCTAAAACAAAAAAGATAAAAAAAATAATACAGCTATTAAGCTATACCTTGACTATTTGCTCGGTCGTAAAGTCATTGGATTCCAATTTTTTTGGTGCCTTATTAAATTATTGAATTATTTGAACCGGTAAATAGACTGACAAAAAAAAAAGAACATAACCCTACTATCTACTAATTTGCTGTAGTACTATACTTATTAGCACTCACATATCTATTATCTAGTTAAAAAAATGTATTTAGTTGACTTGCTAGTCATAATAAAGCTTTTTTATTGAGTGAATGTTCTCTCTTTGTTCGTGCCTATGTAAAATCTCTGGGCGGCCCTGCCGACACCTAGCAAACGTATTTTAACCATTGTAGCGTTGATTTTTTCGACATAGTGTTCATTGAAATCAGTGACGCTATGTGGTGCTGTGCGTCTACGATTTCGCATGGAATTCATAACTACGAGGTTTGTCCCAGAACTACCTACCCAAACAAAGAAAACACAAAAATTTTGAAAAAAAAATAACCATGGCTGAAAACCTTACCCTTTGAAAGCTTAATTTTGAAATTTTTTTTTTTTTTTTTCAGATTAGCAATCATTAATAGTGAACGTTTTCAGTAAACTTTTAATATGAAGAAAATTGGTCATCATTATGTAATTCAATATTTTTATTTAAAAGGTCTCAGTCCAACCGATATCAAAAGTGAACTAGATTCTACTCTAGGGGAGTCTGCTCCCTCATTTTCAACTGTGAAATATTGGGTTGCAGAGTTTAAAAGAGGCCGTATAACCTGTCAATATGACCCCGCAGTGGTTGACCAAATGAGGTCACTACGCCAGAAATGGTTTAGAAAATCCACAAAATCATACTGGACAATTATCAATTGAAAGTGCACGAGTTAGCTGGTTGGCAGGCATATCAAAAAGTGCTGTACTTTGCATATTGACTGAAAATTCGGACACTAAAAAGCTTTGCGCATGATGGGTGCCGCGTTTACTCACAATCGACCAAAAACAACATCGTGAGGATGTTTTGATGAATTGTTTGGCAATGTTTCACAAAAATAAAGCCAAGTTTTTGCCTCAATTCATACCTATGGATGAAACATGGGTTCATCATTTCACTACTGAAACAAAAGAGCAGTTAAAACAATGGACCAAAAGGGGAGAATCGGCTCCGAAGAAAAAACAACTTCATTGGCTGGAAAGGTTATAGCGTCAGTTTTTTGGGATGCGCGTGGGATAATTTTCATTGATTATCTTTAAAAAGGAAAAACCATCAACGGCGCATTTATGCAAACTTATTGCAGCGTTTGAGTGAAGAAATCAAGGGAAAATGTCCGTATTTGGCGAAGAAGAAAATGTTGTTTCAGCACCGGTTCACACATCTGTTATTGCCATGACTAAAATTAATGAATTAAAGTTTGAACTGCTTCCTCACGCACCCTATTCACCAGATTTAATCCCCTCAGATTATTTTCTATTACCAAACTTGAAAAAATGGCTTCGTGGGAGAAGATTTTTCTCAAATGAAGAGGTAGAGTCTGGGGTTGATGGCTATTTTGAAGAGTTCGATGGTTCTTTCTATAAACAAGATATCGAACCAATTGAACATTATTGGGAAAAGTGTTGTTGAGAAATAAAAATAAGTTTTTTCAAAATTTTTGTGTTTTCTTTGTTAGGCTAGGTAGACAACCCTCGTATGTAACAGTTTTCTTTACTTATGGTGGAACAAGGTCTTCCAGATTGTTTACAGTAGTAAAGTATATGTCAACACGTCGTGCATTATTTCAATCAAAAACGAACCATGTAAAGTATAAATTTCCACTTTTTTTTCTTCACCTAACTCCTTGCATAACCGTGACAATAGACAAATAATTTTATTCTGATAGCACCTTAAAAAATTTTGATCGAAAAGAAGTATTTTTTATTTCTTATAGAACAGTAATAATTGTTTATAAAGACTTGGGTAGTATTGCATGACGCGTTACTATCTTCTACAAATTTTCTTGTTTATATAATTTAATATTATTCTTTTTTTCAGTATAAACCTTACAACCTTGTTTTGTAGGTTTTTTTAGGATTTTAAAGTTATTACTATCAATAATCAAGAAGGATAGACACCAAGAAAAATAGAGAGACAGTACTTGAAGTTCGGAGCAAAAATGGTTTGAAAGCTTGACTGTTTGATCCATTACGTTATTTATTTATTTATTTTAGCAAGATATCCGGTTTTATTTAAACTTTACTTGGAATATATTTTATGTGTTCAGTAAAATTAAGTTGTAATCAATTCAAATTCCTAAACATTTCACCCAACAACTAGATATTTCATACTAAATAATTCACACAATCACTAAAAATTTCATCCTAAATATTCCACACAATCACTAAATTCAATAACTATGTAATTGTAAAAGTGATCTACTATTATGTAACTGCTTTAGCTTGTTAAAATAAGTTTTCGTTTTTGAATCATCACAGGCTTTAGTATGTTTAATTTAAGTTTGTTATTTTTTAGCAATTTACAAAGTACTTATAAGTCTTGGTATAATTTATAAATAACTTCTTTCTTTTTTTTAAAACAATTTGCCTGTGGTAATTATTCACTAAGTTGGATCTTAAAATACATCTTTTATTTACGCTTGACTGTTTTTCATAAGCAAACACCCTTATTTTTTTTAAGCAAACACCCTTTAATATGGATTTTTGTTGATCTTGCAAGTGTTAAGTTTTAATATCAATTTCGTCAGCCATATTTTCTTGTGTATTTTTCAATATGCAAACCGGTTAAAAATACGGAATAAAAAATCTTATAGAATAAGAAGATGACGTATGACAATCTTGAAAGATTTTATAAAGCTTGGTTTCCAATAGTTGTAGGAATGTCGTACAACAGCTTTATATAACAGGCCATATTTGCCTTTGTTGGGACCTGGGTTTAAAAATTAGTATAAAGTTCTTTGTTTTTCATGATTGTTAATAATGCAATACCAGACCAAGTGATTTGATTAATGACACAAGTTTATTATCTATAAACTTGGCCATCATACTATTTAAGTGTAGTTTTGGATTTTAAAGTACCTTATTAGTTTTACCTTATTTTCTAAGAAGTCATGCCAGAATATTGCATGTATTTAAGTTTCTAGAGGCAGCATACGTGCATAAAAAACCCTGAACTTTACAACTTACTTCTTTTAGATTATATTTGTCATTAACAGCGGTTAGCGGAGCACATCTCCAAATTGTGAATAGTCGTTTGCAAGAGCCTTATTGACATCTACTCTTTAAAACTAGTGCGTTAAACAAATTTTTTCAGGTAGACAAGCATAGCTGCTATCTTCTCCTTTCAAAACTTTGCACAACACCTCATAGTAGTGTGTGTAACTGGTGAAGTAAACATACAACTCTTCAATAAAGTTTAATAAAATTTACAAAACTCGAACAACTCTCAGTTGCAGGTATCCTGAATGCTAGATTATTCCATTCTTTAACTTTTGCTTGCATACCATTCTGCTTTCCACTCTGTGCTAAGAAAATGTCGTATGGCTGCCTACGAAAATCTTTAATATCAATCTTTTTTGAAATTGGAAATTCAAAAATGTTATCAAAATATCTTGCGCTGTATCTTTATGGTTTGTCATGAATGTTACAAATCTCTTAAGATGTGATCTCCTTTTTTTGATCCTAGAAACTATTTCCTTTTACATAAAATAAGCTCCAACTTTTCACAAATTATGAGTATTAAATCTAAGTTCAACAACCATTTTTGAGCTGCTAACTCAAAAAGGAGTCATTAATTAATCAGTGTTAATATCCTAACTCAAAAAGGAGTCATTAGCCAATCAATGTTAAAATGATAACACATATAATTAAAAAATTAAAGTCAATTTTTATTTAAACTTGACATTAGTTATTAATGAACAAACATTTAAAACTATTTTTTTATTATTTTTTTCTTTTATGTATTTATTCTAGGTGTCCCAAGAAGTTCTAATGGTCTTATCACAGAGCACCGCGGAAGAGCATTTGAAAAGTAGTTCACGCCTCCTTTCTTATTGATGTTATAAAAGGTCGCATTGAACCACGGGTCTCTAGCTTCTGAGACAAGCGTGCTAACTACTGCGTTACAGCTGCTAATTATATGCCGGGCCCCTTTACGTGTGGGGCCCAGGGCTTTGACCCAAAAAGCTCTACAAAAAACATTATTGTTGTAAACAGTGTCTGATTAATCCGACACTGTTTACAACAATAATGTTTTATGATTGTTCTACAAAAATTATGTTGTAAAATAAAGGTTGCGGAAATAGAAACAAATAAATTTTATAAAAATTGTTGTGCAACATCACACTAACTATTTGAAACCATATTTTTAATCAAATGGAAGATAGCCGCGTTCGACAAAATCAAATGTTTTATACCTTTACGATTGTATAGTTTAATAAATTTTGGTATTGTTGTTTTATTTTTAACAGATATTTTTTGACAGTCTTTAAAATCTAGAACAAGAAAAAACTCTGGCAATAAAACCAAATACAAGGTAATTGATAAATCTCTAATTTATAATAATTCACTAAAGCAGTTGTTGAAGCACATTAAAACTAAGCAATTTTTTACCAAGTACCCTGCTGAATTTACGAAAAATAATATAGGTAGTGTAGTTCGCTTCATTTTAACATTTTCAAACACAACAGAAGCAAATTGGAAGATCTGTCTGCAGAAGTAATGAATCGCTGTCACAAAGAAACTGACACTCTTAATTCTACATGCTATAGAAGTTGCAAAGAAAAAATTCATTTTAAAAATGTGTTGTGTGTTAACATGATGCTTACGTTATTCTACTGTTTGTTCTTTTTTTTTATTGCACAAACAGAAACATGAACTGCAATTTTTAAATTAATAAAGGCTTAAAAAAACGACTTTTTTCAATGATCTGAAAGCATTTTGATAATCAATCCATTTATATTTCCACTTATATTTAAAATTTATTGATGAATATAAGTCTAGTTGAAAATAATACAAAAAATATTTCATCAACTTGTTGCTCTCACGTTTGGGGCAGGTGGGACTAAATTTTTAGGGCTTTTTGTTCCCAAGCTCCAATCATCGCAATTTTTTGCAAAGCATCATTATTTGACATATGTATAAACATATAAATGTTTGGAGTTCGCTACATATCTGGAAGTTTGCTATCTTAAAAGCCAAAAAATGCTTTGGGCGCCCCTGGACATCAACCTTAGATTAAGATTAGATTAGAGGAAACGCCATAACTAAATTAATAAAAAAGAAGTTGATACATTCTAAGATATATTTTATATAGTTGAATTTTAGTTTAAAAGAAGCATTTAAAATCGGATATGTTAAAATCCATTAGTAATAAGACCTGCTTCAATTCATTTTTAAAATGTTGTATACTAACTTTTTTCGTATTTCTAATCTTTGGAAACTTTTTCCCACAAATAAGATCCACGATATTGTATTGAATATGTAATTTGTTTAGTATTATATATATATTATCTGTGAATATATATATATATATATATATATATATATATATATATATATATATATATATTTATATATATATATATATATATGTATATATATATATAATATATATATGATCTTAAATGAGATATGAGCATTATATGGATATGAGGATAGTATAAAAAAAGTATAGCATGAAATTCAAATTAAAAAAAACGTAATACTCTTTTGAAACTTTGTTGGTTCCTTTTCTGTGAATTTCGGTATGACCCTACATGACTTTTATCAACAATATACGCCCACATAATATAATATTTAAGTATACAATATAAGTACCAGATATTTTGTAGTCGTTTTGTACGTTTAGCGCTTAAGTTCTCGAACATGTTCGTGCAGTATCTACTATCATCCGTCTGGTATTAAACAACAAGTCTTATATTTTATTATGACTTATAACCAGTCAGCAGCAGTAGTACTTATAGAGTTGAGAGTTTGTCATTGTAAAGAAGATTGTAGCATTAAAAGGTGTAAATATTTGAAAAATGAATCTAACTTGAATCTAACAATGAAATCTTTAAATAATTGAAGTTTTTTATTAAATAAATGTCAGTAAATCCATTTATATTACAAGATTATTAGGCTTCGTTAGGTTAGTTATGCAAGGTTATTAGGTATATTGGCTTGATACCATCATTTTGATAATTTCCGGTGGTCCTTTATTCTCTTGATAGTATATTGTAAATTCTTAATACAATATGGACTACATATAATAATGTTTGTTTTTTCAAAATTTTAGCCCCCTCCCCTCCTGCCCCAAATGTGAGAGCAACAAGTTGATGAAATATCTTTTGAACTATTTTCAACTAGACTTATATTCATCAATAAATTTTTTAGTAAAATATTTTAGCGTTCAAGAAATATGACCATAAAAAGTTTAAATCCCTCTCAATTTGAGGGGGTTGCAGATTTTATATGGTCATAATTTTTGAACGCTGAGAAATTATACTATGAAACTCAAAATTTCACGATGAATATAAATCTAGTTCAAAATAGTACAAAAAGTATTTTATCAACTTGTTGCTCTCACGTTTGGAGCAGGGGGGGGGGGGGCTAAAACTTTTAAGCTTTTTTGTTTCCAGGCTCCAATCATCGCAATTTTTTGCAAAGCATCCTTATTTGACATAAGTATAAAAATATAAATGTTTGGGGTTTGCTCCATGTCTGGAAGTTAGATATCTCGAAGACCAAAAAATGCTGGCGCCACCCCTGTTGAAAACTCTTAACTCTTATAAGGTTATTAAAATTTAAAAGCCTGTGTTCAAGACCTGTAGCGATTCTTCATCATTTTTAAAGTTGAACATCCGACAAAAAAATTTATAGTTAGCTATACGTACCATTAAATGATAGCCGTACTCGATTTATGAGATGGCGTTAATGTGGGTCATGTTTGGCTATAACATTTATGACACTTTAGTGGTAGGTACATATAGGTCATATAAGGCTGTAATAGTTAGACCAATAAAGTATTATAAGTAATATACTATGGCAATACATGGCCCACATTTTTTCTATACCATAAATCGAGTGTGGCTACCACATGTGGCGCACATCAAATTTTCTTGTTGGGAATTTTCAATATGTCGCAGCAGAAAAGGAAAAAATACTTAATAAAAATAAAAATAGCAGTGAATCCAGATAAAAAATTAATAATTTCAAAAAAAAAATTCAAAACGCCCTGGCCTCGCAGTGGCTGCCTTTAGTATATACTTAGTTTAAGTAAAATGATTTAGATATAGATAAGGCTAATCAAACTTTAACAGCTGATATTTTTAGAACGCTTACAAATAAAGTTTATAAAATTTCATATTATAGAACAATTATCTTTAGCTTTGATAAAATAGGGGAAGAGAATGATCATTAAGTTTGGCGTTCTTTACTCTTGAATTCCGTAAATAAAAGGAAATAAGCAACTGATTTTTTTTTTCGATATATATCTTAAATTCGTATTATCAAAAGATAACTCCCACAGTGCACCAGTAAATTTTTGCCACACCTAACATATTATAAAGTATTGGTTTCTAAAGCTGACTTTATATTTTCCGTGTGACCTCGATTTCTTTCTTAAATCTTAGAATAGCGAAATGGCCATTTCTTTTTAACTCGAGGTTTCAAAGTTGATTATCAAAAAAACTCTTAATCATGTCTGAGGAAGCGCATAAGTTTTCCGAAATGTATGATAATTTGCTCGGGCAGGGGATCTGTCAACTTATTGCAAAGAAGCTTGATGAGATTCACCAATCAGGTACTTTTTATTCTTATAGATGTAAAAAAACAGTAAAATATATTAAAATAGTGAGAAGCAAATGATGTTTGAAGTGTTTAATTAGTTTTCCTATAAACGAAAATTTATTGCTGTTAACTACAGAAAATCTTTACCTATTATTAGTGTTTGCAAGTTAAAAGTCAAAAATTATCTAAATAAATTTATTTGAATTAATAAAGTTTACTTGGTGGGTTGTGCTTTTACGGTTATTATTGATAATCTTTGGTTTTTCTGACTAAATTTGCACAATCAAGTAGTTCTTTTAGTTAGATCGATTTAAGAGCTTTGAGTTCCAGTTTTAAAGAACTGTATATATTTATACCCTTGCCATAAAAAATTTCTAAGCTTTGATCTTATATTTATCTATAATTTAATAAAAAATCAGAAGTAAATTCTGATTTTTTATTTTTAGGTATGTGACATAAAGTTTTTAAAATAATAAAATATTAGATTGTCATATATCAATGGAAAGACCTTAAAAACAGTATTTTCAAGGGGGAAAAATTATCAAAATCGAACAATTATACAAAAAATTTTGATGTTTTAAATACCAAATTTTTGATATATGGATTTGTTAAAGAAACCGTGACCAAATTATGAGTTTTCCTTAACTTTGTCATAACTTTGCCAATTCTTATCAAAATTCATACAACTTGGTATCAAAGGAAATGCCTAAGTATGTATAAAAGGATAAAAGAATAAATGTATATAAAAAGGGCTTTGGGGCATTAGAGGGGCATCTACAATATCCTCTAATATGTTCAAAATCTTGATTTCTTTTAAGAAAACATTAATTTTTTATTGAAATTTTAAACTTTTTTTTTTGGATTTTAAAAATATATTCTACCAGGTAATCATTAAATATGATTGAGATACCTTGGGTTGGGTGGACAGAAGTTTATTTGACATCAGGTGGCAATATTTGCCCCTCCACTTAATATCATTGTTAAATCAATTTTTACAACTAAATGTATACCATTTATCATCAAAAAAGAAACTTTTAAGGATAACAAATCCAATTTAAGAACATAAAGAGGGTGCAAGAGAGAAATTTTTCAAACCCACTACACCTTGGGTAGACAGGGTGGCTCTAAAAGCTCAAATATAACTTTTTCTATTGAAAAGCAATATTTTTGATAAAGCACAAATTTTATACAAAAAACTAACTATAAAAATATAAAAACCTAATACACAAAAAGACTAAATACAAATATAAACTTATAAAAACACTATACATACATCTACCAATAGTTGATGTATATACACTTATAAATTTATCTACATACACATATTAATAAGTGTATGCATAGGTTAACAGATAGGTGATTAACAAATATGTTTGTTTTTTTGCCTTTACTTTTACCACCTTTCCTGCCATCCTTTCTGCCACTAGAAGGCTGAAATTTAAATTTAGGTAAGTCTTTGCCTCCATATACAATAGACTCATCTTGATTTAGGCACAGGGGGTTTTTGCCCCAAACCATAAAATCATATCTTGACAAGCCTATTTTTTATAAAAAGGACATCTAAATAAAATCAAAAAACAAAAATGAACAAAAACTTCCTATGGAGGCCTTCTCATAAAATTGTTGGCACTAAATGGCAGTGGTAAAGATGGCGTCAATAAAAAGGTAAATCTAAAAAATTATAGTAACTTTAGTAAAATTACAAAAATCTTATACTAACCTGTCTAAACAATTTTTTAAAAATAAAATAAGTAACTAATAAAGTAGCACATCTAATTTAAATTAAAAAAAAAAGAATTTAGCTTCATTAATAAATCATTCTAATCAACTCAATAAAATAATAAAAAGTGTTTCTTTTTTTTCCCTTTAATTTAGATCAAGCGAGCACTATTAATGTAAACACTTTCTGGTAGTGTAAAATTTTATAGTATTGATTGAACATGGTGAAATTCAGCACCTTTTAATTGTTAATTATGTGAAAACTACTTAACAGATCTTTGTAATTTTTTCACACAATGAAGCTGATTGAATTATTTATTTCAATAATTTTTCACATTTTTTCTCGAGTGGTAAGATAAAAACTGAATATCTTTACAAGTACTTGACATCATCTGCTGGATCTTGCTTTAAGTTACTTTTTTGAGGCGGCTATCCATTTTTTCTTAAATTCTTTTTTATTTGTAGCTACTTTCTTGCTTTTCAATAACATGCCTTCTATAATTGACCAATAACTTTCAATAACTTGCTGCTCAGGACAGTTTGGAGGATTTTTTTCCTTAAGAACAAATTTAATGTCATTTGTTCATACCATTCTAGAGATTCAGATTGCTCGCCAAATAAGGAAATTGAGAACAAATTTTTTGGTTTGAATATAATTAAATTTTTTATTTTCTCAGTTTAAAGCTTTTTTGAACAACGAATTGCTTTAATTTCTTCATCAATAGAATGCTTTGGAGTTTTCTTTTTATGATATGCTTTATATTCTTGAAATCTAAGTACTTTTCCTATCAAAGCTTGGCCGCATTTAATGAATATCAGTAAAAATGGTGAATGTATTGCCCTATATACAATATTAGCATTGGAATATAACCTGTTAAGAAATTTCATAAAAACATGCTTTAATTTATCATTTGAATATGTTTTTTCATTTTTTGAAATTTTCAAAATTGTAATTTAATTCTCCTCTATCAGAAACATAATTTTTTAAGCAAAAAATCACTCTTATTTGGCATTATATTTGAGTTTTATTGTTATTTTTTTTTATTATTATTTTGTCTAATTTTTGTCCTTAAAAACTTAAATAATTCAACGCCTTTGTGCCATAAACTGCAGATGCCAAAGATTCAATAGTTTTTGAAGTTAGAGCATTCATATGGTCAGAAGATGAGACTACTGAAGAATATGCAAAAGTGTACCTAAACTACTTTGAACAGTTTGTAATGTGCTGTTAATGATGAGAAATGAACATTAATAAATGGCTCATTTCAAAATTTTATAAAATATTTGGAGTCTGCGAACCTTAAAAAGTTTTTTTGCCTAAGTTTGTGATCTTTTTAAAAGATGCATTACCTGAATTATGTAAAAATATACCAATTATGAGACTATTGTTCTTCAACATGTTAAGTATTTTTTAAATAACTCACCATTGTTTGTGAATATAAAAAGTATATACCCATTCCTACCACTTGTAATGCTGTTCGCTGTTCAATCAATATTTATTTGTGAAGGTAGTGCAAAAGTAGAAGTTACATAATTTTTAGCTTTACCATTAAAAAAACTTTTTTTTTTGGGGTCACATAACACTACAAAAAAACAATAACCTGGAACTAATCAAAAAAAAAAAACTTATCCTGAAAATTTATTCATTGATTTTAGTCTATCGTTGACTTTTTTAAGACAAAGAATATCGTGTATTTTATATACCAAATACAGATAAACACAAATAACTAATTGTTTCAATGTGTAACAATATAATAAGTATTACTATTAGTTCAAACAATAAGTTACTTATCCATAATTCAGTCACTAAGTTATTGAAATGTACATATTAATCATTAATCTAAGCTATCAACTCAGATTAATTATTAGTTTAATTTGTTAAATAATAGACTAATATAGTTAAAATTTATCTTATTTAATTTATGTGTGATACACTTGGAAAATAAGGACATCCTAAACAATTACTCAACTTTCGCTATATTTCAAATAATATTTCTGTTTTTAATTATTAAAAGTGTGTTGACAATGAAAATTATGAAGGAAAAAAAACTGTATTTATTTACTACTAAATGACAATAATTTAATTAGTGAATAATCATTAATTTTTTCTTATGATATTAGTTATGTTCATATTTACTATATGTGATAACATAAACAAATTTTTGTGGTTTAATTAGGTTGGTTTGGCCAAAAATATATACCCATCTAGAGCAACCTAGAAGTGTATTTGAGCATCCAAATTTTTGGGTGAAATTTGGCAGGTGGCAAAAAAAAATGTTTTTAACAGTTGCAAATAGTTTTAAAAAATGAACCAACATACCTTGGCTAAAAGCTTGGGGCTTAATCAACAAAGTTTTTAACAACAGTAAAATCGATAAAAATGTTACCAACTATAAAAAAAAACTAGCCCTAATAAAAAGTTCAACTCTTCTTTTTAAATAATATCTAAGTCGATATCAAATTCTAAAAACTGAGACCACTAAACATGTTAGAATAGCACTAATGCAAAACAGTCTTAAAAAACGTGGCACAGATTTTGGCCAAGAAAAAAATGTTTCCATAAAAGCCGAAATTATGCATTTTATTTGTTTTATGCTAATTATTTTGTGTTAAAAATTTTTTTTCTTGTTTATATTCCAGTTATATTTAACTTATTGTTTAAATTTAAAATTTAGCTAATGTCAATGTGCAGACTCTCCAATGCTATTAAAACTAGTCATTAGGAGATATATTAAAAAAATATGTAGATACATGTTATAGATGTTAAGCTTTTAATCTAATCTCATCAATCTATTAATTTAATTCCTTAAATTAAATAATTTCAACTAAAATTGTAATTTCAAAATTATAAAATTTGAATTAAAAAAATGTAGTTAAGGCTGTGTCAAATATAATAAATAAATCAATTGTTCCACTTAATAAATAATAAATTAGTAAAAACACTCATCTAATTTTTTTCTTCAACAACTTGTTTCACCATGAGCAGGTTCATCGGGAAACTACTTCAAGTTGCCTTTCTGGCATTTACATTTTGATTTGATGATTTACGTTTTGATGAACAAATAATATGGGTGTCATAAAACTTCACTTTAAAATTGAATCATATGATTACCACATAATTTGAATCATACAATCACATATAAATGGGCTCTTTAGTCAGTTTTTAAAGCTGATTTTAATACAACAAAGTTATACTTAGTATAAAATTAGTTATATAAATTACTGAGTTGATTTTTTGACTATGTTAATATTTGTGTGTGTGTGTTAAATATTTTAATAGCTGACCAGACCCAGAAAAATATGGGTCTTAGTTAGTTTATTTTACACTAACATTTTCTATAATTTTCCTTACTTATATCTTAGCTGACTGGATTTTTAAAATACCGGTCTTCACCAAATCAACTATTTCTATACTCATCTATTCCAGATCGATCATTTCTTTACTTATTACTTATTTTCTTCAATATTTTTTAGTGAACAGTAGGAAAAGAATTCATTACAAAAAAAATGCATAAGTGCCTGCCTATTCTGCATACATAGAGCTTATAAGAGATATATAAAGTCGTTTGTTTTTCTTTTGCATGCATAACTTATATTGATAGCTCATTGGTTTAGTGCTCTGTCAATATTATTATTTTTCAAGTGTTTAAATCTGTCCTTTAATTCAAAACATACAGTTTTCTCATTCATTTATATTTATAGCAAAAAAGACTTTTAATTGTCCAAATATAGTTTCAAAGTTTTTGCTAGCTACAAGCTTCTTTTTTTATTTCTTGCCTCCACAGCCACACTTTTTATACAAGCGTATTAATTTTTTTCTTTATCAAGTCTCAGACCATAAGTCTCTTCAGACCATCTGTAGCTTATTAGGACTGAGTGTTGATAACATAAGTATCTCTATCATGACATATGCGTAACAAAAATCTGCCAATGTTTTGATTTTTCTGAAATTTTAAGTTTTTAAAAAAAAAATCTCCCTTTTGTTTGTTAGAGTATATATTATCATTATATATGTATATTATATATATTAGACCATCTGTCGGTCTCCTCTGTTTGAAATTTAATGCCAGTGCACAAAAAAGTACTGGCAGAATAGTCATTTTAAATTTTTTCTAAATTTAAAATTTTTTTGTATTTAAATTAAAATAAAAATAGTGAAAAGAATGCTTTAAATAAATACTAGATAAGTTTTTGTAATTATAATAAATAAAAAAAACTATTTTCCTAAAAGTTGAACAAATAAGTTTTTTTGCAACTTAAAACAAAATGCTTTTTTTTTGTTGTTGTTTTTATGATTTATAGTATCTTTTTACATTATTTATATATCTTACATATATTATATATATATATTATATATATATTTTCTATATATTATTTATATATATATATATATATATATATATATATATATATATATATATATATATATATATATATATATATATATATATATATATATATAATGTCCAAAGAATTTTTTTGAAACAGTGCTATTGCAGGGATTTTAACCACAGCAGTGCATGTCAAAAATACTGCAAGCCTACCACTACAACCATTAAGGTGTATTGTACAACCAATGTTTAATAATATTATTAAACAAACAAAAGACTTTATAAAACAACAAATAATACGCTTTAGTTCTTATTTAAAAATGCTGATTCTCTTTCTCTAAAGGACACTACTGCTATTAAGTTCTGAATGGTTATATAGGTTTTGTTTTGACAATGTTCAATTTTTTAATAATTTAAAAATCCTATTGTTTTTGGCTTAAAACGCTGTAAAAACAGCTAAAGATGCTCAGTGATTAATACAAATCAGTTAACGTGATTTTTAGTACAGATTATTTGATAAATTAATTATTACTTTTTAGGTGTTTTGCGAGTAGATGAACTGGATGACAGAGCTTTGGAAGCGCTAAAAGAGTTTAATGAGGATGATGCAAGTAATGTGTTAGAACAATTTTGTAAAAGCGATTTGTCTCATGTGCAAAATAAAAGTGCTTTTTTATGCGGAGTTATGAAAACCTATCGAGCTAAAATGAAAAATAAAGATTCTATTCCGACTCCTTCGGTTGGTGCTGGTGTTACTAAATCTGAAGCTGCAGAAATTAAACAGGGTCCACATGAAGAAAAAGTAAAACAACTGCTAGACAGAACTGGTTATACACTAGATATTACTACTGGGCAAAGAAAGTATGGTGGACCCCCTCCACATTGGGAAGGTCCTGTTCCAGGTACTGGTGAAAAGGTAAATTTTAATTTATTTCCCTCGAATGTTTTATTTTTAAAAAGTTTTATGGATAGAATTAACTTATTTACTAAATTTAATAGTTGTTTATTTAATCAAATTTAGTGCTATGCTATTATTATGACACATGCTACTAATAGTATATGTTTAAAATTGTTTTGTTTAAGAGTTTTATTTAATCAAATTGTTAAAATCCAACTGTCGAATTAGAGGCAAAATTATTGCCTCCTGTTGGCAGAAGTAATGAAAAAAGTTTGTTTTTAAGTTAAAAACAGTTTAAATATTTTGTCAAAGTGGTTGTTTATCAAATAAATTGTTGCAATTGTTGTTTATTGAATAAATTGTTGCAGTCGTTTATCAATTTAAATTGAAAAAATTATTAAATAAATTAATAGTTTCATATACAATATGTATGTTAAAATTTAAAAATTTCATTTCCATGCCTTAAAAAAAATCATTTCAAAAAAATGTTTATAATAAATCAATTTTCGATTTATAATCAAAATTTGATATTGTGTTGTCCATTCGTCGTGCTCAAATTTTCATTTTACAACTATAACATTAAATTCTTAACTTCATTGGATATCATTATCTATTAGATATCATCATTTAATCATTAGAAAATAAATAAATACCAAGAAAAACTAACTTTTTTATTTAAGTCGAAGCTTGCCTTTTCCATTTTATTCTAGGCCTAAAAGTCAGCATAATATACACACCAATCTACAGGCTTAATAATTTATTCAAGCGCGTATTATTTCTAATAGTTTTAGTACGTGACGTCATTGGCTTTTAATTGTTTACGTAATCGATCTTTTAAGCAAACACAAGAAAACAATGACATCATGTACTAAAACTCTTAGGAATAAAACACGTTTAAACAAATTATCAAGTATGTAGATTAGTGGGTATATTATGCTGACTTTTAGGCCTACAATAAAACAACGAAGGCGAGCTTCAACTTAAAAAAGTTAGTTTTTCTTGGTATTCATTTATTCTTTTGTTTTAATCAAAAAATTCAGCCCAAGCATTTTTTTTTTTTTTTTTTATCATTCTTTATTGTGAACACAAAAATAGCTCAAAGGTTTGGGATCCCTTTAAGCAAACAATAATTTGAAAGTTTTTACTGTTGATATTTTGCAATATGACAAATTGACTGTTTCATTAAATCAGTGTTCATGGTTTAAATTGTCTTGCCACACTTCGACACACAGTCCAATAAAAAGATACACTATCCAAGTCATAAGACTTATATAGCCGCAGTTGAAGTGTATTGTACATGCATTGACATTAATATGGTTATATATCCAAATAATGCCTGCAGGGATTTTTCCAGGGCTCAAAATAGCCACCGGACATTGGACATTGTCCTGCAAAAAACATCTAGTCATTTTGTCTGACACATTTTATGTGCACTTATTTTATAAGAACCATATTTGTTCCAAAATTATTAATAAATTCAGTTTAGTATTTAAACTTCATTTTTTTTTTAGTTTTTATTTTTTATATTTAACAGAAAATGAAGTTGAATAAACAGTGCATTCACAAAATACATCTTTTTTTTTTTTTCACTCTTTTCTTTCACTCAAGATGCTAAACTGTTAATTTTTTTTTGTTTTTTTGAATTAGGCAGTCTGGTTTTTATTATTTATATTAAAGCATTACAATTGTTTATTATAATTTAAAGTATATTTTAGTATTAATTTGTTTTATTGTCCAATGATTTTTATAAATTGTAGAAAAATATTTTAGCTTTTAAAACCCCTCTTAAATTTATTTTATAAAAATTTTAACATTAAAGTTATTTTAATGCTTATAAAAACCAGTACTTTTTATAACACTGTTAAATTTAAGTTATCTTAATGTAATGTTTGTTTTAGTACTAAAAGTGTTAATAAAGTTAATCATAGAAAAGGTTTGAAAATGTTTATCATAAAAAATACATATTAATATAAATGAAATTACATAAGAAGTAATCAGAGGTGTGGTGGCCCCAGAGGCTAAGCGGGATTCCCGTCAGGGCTTTTCACTATTTCATCTAAATATGGGCCTTTTAGCAAATTTTAATTTTTTCTACATTTTAAAAAAATTCCAAAATCTTATAAAATATTTATGTTAGCACAAATTAAATTTTATTAATCACTTGATTTAAAGTCTTCAACTTTGAGCACAATTATATTAGTATTTTGCATAATAATAATAATATTGCTCTGAAAACAAAGTAGATGTTTTGAGGCGTATTATGATCTTTTTTTTATGAAAAACGCAATACAGTTGCTATATGGTAATGGTATTGCGTTTTAATTCATTTAAGAAAAATGATTTAGTGTTCAATTTTAAATTAAGTTTTATATAAATAAGGATCAAACTCTTGTTTTGCATTTTTGTAACATTTCAAAACAGATATAAACTTCTTTAATAATAAATAAAGTTTTTTATTTTTATACAGTTTATATTATTGTATGTAAACAAAGAAATCACTCCGTAATAACCTGTCCTCAGACAGATTAAAGAAAGGATAATGAACTGCTAAATGAAACTACATTATAAAAATTTTTATGTTCAAACTAAGTCAATAACGACACCATTTTTAGAGCGGCATTTTAGCTGTTGTGAGTTTATACGAAAATGTTAAAAAAAAGTTAAAAAACTGAATTAAACAAAAGCATACACTAAAAAGAATTTTCTTATTTTTCAAAATTTTCAATATTTATTTTAGAAAAAAAATTATATAAAATTTAAATTAATTTATATTATTATATACTAAAATATATATCATTATATAGTAATACAGGCCTTGTTACAAGATTTCGCAGCGTAGCGAAAACGCGTAACGCATTTCAAAGTAACTCAGCAAATATATTTTGCATTGTTAGAAGTTATATTGCGTCATTTCAAGTACCGCATTGTAATTAAAGTTATTTTATTAACGCGTTAAAAATCAAACAATTTTTTTTTTCTCATTATAACAAAAGTTACAAATGAAATCTAAGTTCTTATTTAAAAAATCATTCTTTTTTTTTTTTTCAAATATGAACTAAATTTTATTTTGAAAAAAAAATATTTTTTTCATGAAACGTAATATAATGTTTGTTTATTTTCTTATAATTTTACAGATGGTTTTTGGTTATTTTATTAACTGTTAATAAATTTTTTCTTATTTTAATTTGTAAACTCTTTTTTAAAATGTTTTTAAACAATAAAGAGTTGTTTTTTTGTTGTTGATATTTTTCAGTTACCGATAACATATTCATGATCATAATTTATTTTCATAAATTAAACGAACGTCATTAAAACTTTACGTTATTGAATTAACAATAAACAAAATATCTTATTAGTAAAATATTTTGCATCAAAATAAATCGCGCATTTTTTAAACTATTATGACTAAAAATAATTTTATATTTAAAAGGAAATATATATTTAATTCCTTAATACAACTCGAAACATCTTCTTTTTTTTTAACTAATTTTTAACAACAACAACAAAAATTATTAAACAAATCTTTAACAAAAAATCTATTAGTTTACAATTGCGGTTAAATGCTTTTACTTACGACTTTATTTCTTTTAAATAAACGTTAACAACATCAAAAGATATTTAAATATTCTAAAAGATAAAAAGTTTTTACGTGGCGCAAAACTGCAAATCGCCTTTTCGCAGGCAAAATGCAAGCTGCGTAACGCTTCTTAACAAGGTCTCTTAATAGAAAAATTAAAATCTTTGATTTTTAATTTTTTGTTAGGCTATGTTCTTCAAACAATAAAATACTAATCGTATTTGCTTGCGGTAAAGTTGTGTTTTAAGAAAATCAAAACAAAAACATGGTCGCTGCATCGTGTTGTTGCCATTTTTTATTTTGATGTATTACAAATAATATTATTAATTACAAATAGTAATTATCTCAACTTGTTGGTTTATATTAATGATTTGTTAGAATAAGGTCAGTTATTATATATATATATATATATATATATATATATATATATATATATATATATATATATATATATATATATATATATATATATATATATATATATATATATTCGTATAGGCCTTTACATCAAGCATATATGGTAAATTTCCCGCATATATAGGCCTTTTAATAAAAATCCCGCATGGACTTTTTAGAGCCCTTGGAAGTAATTTGTTACTTTTTGAAACACCTAATATTGTCAAAACATGCAAACTGCTATAGTCGAGTTGTAAAAACAAAATATTTTATTAAAATAAATTTTCTTGTTAGGCTTTGTCAGACATGACTGCCAAACTTTAGTATTTAAGGGACAAATTGTCTAGAACAAAAAAGTTCATTTTTTCAAGCCCTGTTATATATGTTAGAGGCGTACTAAAAGAAGCATTACTGAAACAATTAAAACATTTAATTACTTTTTTAAACTCAATTTTAATTTTTTTTTTTTTTAAAACCCACAGGAAGTAGCAACCAATGACTTACATTCTCTGTATTGGCATTGGTCCCTTAAACATGCATCCAAAAATATTTTTTAAGATTTAAAATCTAGATAAAAACTTTTGATAAAATTAGTGCCTAGCTAAATATAAACTCAGTTTATATACATACACTCCACTGCAGCTATTCCAATTTAGTTTAGTTAGCCCTATGGCTAGATCAATTAAATATAGCTGTAGTCGCAGTGAACGACTATATTATCAATGAAATAAAAATAATAATTTATGATAATATTATTAAATAAGAATTAATAATACAATTTTTAATAATCAACAATAGTTAATACTCATAAAACATACTTTAGGTTGAGGCAAAAATTATTACATAATTATTGATTCCATTTGTGTGTTGTGCAAGAAAACACCAAAAATATTCGTGCTATAATCAGAAAATTGAGTTGAATTTTAGTGTAATCTAAAATTCAACTCTTTCTGTGGTAAGGCCTCAAATAATGAAATATTTTATTCTGCTCTAGTTTAATGAACTTCTCTTAATTTCAATGTGTGTTTTAATGTTTATTTAATTGCAATCAAAAAGAATTTAAAAAAAGAATCTTGTCAAAAAGTCTGTTTACTCTGAAGTTGACACTTTAAATCAAATCTGGTAAAACAGATAGTGTAAACAAAAAAAAATTAGAAAAGTTCGTCTTTCAATATTGGCCGACACCCTGGTACAGTAGGAGACTTCTGAGCTCTCAGCAATTTTGTAAATTATTGTACAGCAAATGTAAACATTCTCAAAATTACATGAGAGAAGAACAAAGAATGCAAAAATATTTTGATTGTAAAAAGACCAGCATTCAAGTCAATATTGACAACATACTTTAACCATATCAAACAGTGCTCAGTAAAGTAGTTGGTCAAAATGGTTTATTTGTTATAATCATTTTATTTAGAATAAAAAATTAGATAATATTCTTAAGATATAATTTACTCAAAAGCAGGAGTACTTGTAAATAAATTATTTTATTTTTTATGCCAAAAGAATATTTTTATTAAAAACATAAATTTAATGTGAAGGCTTTATCTAATTTATAGGCAACATCATTGTCAATTTTCTTGTGGTTATCTTTTTCGAAAGAGGTCCTCCATAAAGTATGTACACTCATATGGGAAGGGGTCTTTAAATAGCATGCAAAAGCTATAAAGAGGGCAAGAGTATATATAAAAGTACATACCCACTAATTAAAAAGTTTTTTAATTTATCACAGTTAACAAGTACTTATCAATAACTAAATATTTTTAGATAAATAACTTTTTTTTTATTAAATAAAAACCGTATCATCTCATCGTAATTATTTGCCAGCTAACCAATAGAAAATATAACTTTCTGACTAAAGATTCTAGCTAGCTAACATTAAAAGATGCATGACAGGCCTTGTTTTAAATAAAAATGTTTTTGTGGTTTTGAGGCATAAAATTATCTTTATTTTTTTATTATTATTTAAGGACATAAACTTTTTTTAAACTACCGCAATAAAATAAATTACCACAAAATATGTTTATTTTACTTTTTTTTTTTTTTTTTTAAACAAATTAATTTCTTTCATTTCGTGGCATAAATTAATTATGATACATTAATTTTTTTTTTCCACTGTTTCTTAAAATTGCGGCTAACAAATGCGGCTAACAGTCTTAAAGCAATAAGAAATCTTTTTTAATTGTTCCACCTTCCATTTTGTCAAATTTACAGTTGCTTATCTTGTTAACATCAGAGAGGCTGTTACTGAAATATTTTCTTTGTAGTGCTCTAAAATATCCTAAATCTAGGATATTCATATCTGGACTGTTTGATGGCTGACAAATAAAACAAATATTTAAAAGTCATCCTGAGACAGGTTCATCAATCTCCAAGTAGTATCGTCCTGATTCTTCTGTCAATATAGAACCATTTTTCATCTACATGAATTGAGTTAAACATATTTACAAACTGAATTGTACCATTGTGATTAATTCGAATGCGAATAATTGTAAGTGAGAAAGAATAAATTTAATACCATGCTTCTTATTTTGATCTTTTAAAAAAGGTTTCACAGTTGACGTGCACACTCAAAATATTCAAAGATTCTGCCAATGATCGAATCATTTTACGCTTGTTCTAAGGGATTTAACTGATTCTTCTTTTCAGTTAATGGCTTTTTTATTTATTTTTTCTTTGTTCACATCTTCCTTTTTTTTTGGAGCACATGTCTGATGCCATACTTTCTTGTCCACGATGTCAAAGGTTACTGATTGGTTTGGTGCAAAGGCTAAATTTTTTAGCTGTATTTTTAATGAAGCGTTTTTTTAGTTTTCCATTAATGCTTTGTGATAACAACTCATTGTAAATCACTCTATATTGCTCATTTGTAAGTTAACGCGTATCTCTTATTCCTTTTATAAAAACTTAGTTGCAAATTTTTAAAGTAACAAATTATGTTCTGAGGCGATTCTACAGGATGATTCTGATGATTCTGAGGATGATTCTACAAATAAAATGAGGGGGTTGAATCCTCGAAAAGTGGAAATGTATTGTTTTATGTGTGTTACATATCTTATGTCTAGATCAAAAATTAAAGTGCCTGATAAACAAAACAAGCATAGATATCTCTGTTGCCCCTTTCTTGTTAAAAATTTAAAGACTTATTGAAGCTAAACAATTTCTAAGTGAACAAAATTAGAAATTTGATCTTATTGCTAACTATATTGAAAAGTTGAAATTATAGTGTTACCATCAATATTTAACTTTAAAAAAGTTACAAGTTAGTGAAGTTTATGAGTTAGGATTAACAACCAAATTGAGTGCCTTGTCTTCAAATGAACACTGAAATTTTTTTTTGTGTATTTAGCAACTAAACTGCATTTATATGTTGTGTTGGGACTAAAATATCATTAAAAAATTATATAATTTCATTTGCTTATTTCAAATAAAATAACAAAATTACATTGTTATTGGACAGACTATCGTCTGTCTTCACGGTTATTTCGCAAAATAAAAGTTTTTAAACTGTTGCTAAAACTACTTCCTTTGTGTAATTCATGATTGATACATTATTTCTTTTCAATATTAGCCGTAAAAAATCTTAAACTGTTGGTATTGCATTTTACAGGCATTACATATTAGACCACAGGCCATCTTATTGTTCTTTTAGTTTCATTAGTTCATATTAATTATTAAATTTCTTCAACTTGTAAATGCACATTTTTGAAGATATATCTCTTCAATTTGCAATTTTCATTCTTAACATGCATGTTTTGGTTCCTCTATGTCATATTCTTACTGTTTTAATGTTTGTTAATTTTTCAGAAAATAATCACTAAAAAAGAATCATAAAATCTAAAAAAAACTCAACAATTATATTCTACAAATTACACAACAATATACAAAATCAATAACTCATTCTTAGTTTTCTAGTAACTACCAACTTAATTGTGGTTGCTTCCAGCCTTGTTGGGAGTGAACCAAAATATAAAATATATATGTATAACATAGCAACACAGTTTGTGATAAACAAGAAAGTATCTTTTTAGTTTCAGAAACTATTCAGAATTTTAACAAGTAACACTTCATTAAATTTTATTTAGTGAAATTAAAAACACAAGCAATTGTGTAAAAATGCGTGTAGACACAGTTTTACTTATTAATGGTTGGTTGTGGTCTATCATGATATACAACCTTGTGTTTTCCTGGTAAACAATTTATGAAAGTGATTATCATGTATCATAATTACAATATGGTATTTTTTTTGTAATATGTATTGACATTAAAGTTTGCATGTAAAAATATTTTTGTGATAAAGATAACAGTATTATTTACTGCAGTTGTTGCAAATAGAAGCAGTTTAAACACAATAATGCAATGTAAGTTAAAACTATTGAAAAATCCATTATTTTATTATTTTGTATACTAAATTTGTGTTAAAAACAACCTTAAAAACCCAACAAATTTAAATGGGTCTTGATATTTTAAGAAGTTCATCTTTAACCACAACCTTGGCAAGTCTTAAATAAATTTTTGATTTGCTAAGTCATAAAACTATTTATGTATCAAAGCAGTAAGATAATTAAATTTATTATAAGCTCATTACAAACAATAAATATTTTAAACAAGGTCTTTGAAATTTAAATAATTTTATTTGTTTTGAATGTTTAAATATAAAAATAGCTATAACTGATGTTTTTATATACATATATATTTTGTATTGATTTGTTAAACATTTTGTTTTAAGAAATTCTGTTCACAAATTTTCATTGGCAAGCTTCCACGTGATATGTATGAAGATGAGCTTGTTCCTATGTTTGAACCGCATGGTACTATTTATGATCTTCGCATTATGGTTGATCCTTTTTCAGGACTTAATAAAGGTTTTGCATTTTGTACTTATACAACCAAGGAAGCTGCTACTTTGGCTGTAAAGGAAATGGATGGAAAACAAGTCAGGGATGGAAAAACACTTGGTGTTTGTTTATCTCAGGCTAACAATCGGTTGTTTGTTGGGTCAATTCCAAAATCAAAAACAAAGCAACAGATATTTGATGAGTTTGCTTCTAAAGTTGAAAATTTGAGTGATGTGATAGTGTATATATCATCTGAAGATAAATCAAAGAACAGAGGTTTTGCTTTTCTGGAATTTACAACACATAAAGATGCATCTTTAGCAAGACGTCGGTTTATGACTGGAAGAATTAAAGTTTTTGGTAATATTACTCCAACTGTTGATTGGGCTGATCCAGTAGAGGAACCTGATGATAATGTTATGTCCAAGGTAATGTTTTTTATTTATAATTTTTAATAGAAGTTGTTCTATTTTATATTTACAGCAACAAAATAGTTATATTTACATATATAATAATAGTAATAATAAGCATTCAAACAACTAATTTTAGGTAGTATAAAATTTTCGCAACAGTTGGTTCATATTTTAAGCTAAAAGTTTATACTGTTTATTTTTGTTTAAATCAAATGTGTTTCACCTGTCAACTACATTTTAATTGAATTTTATTCCAATTATTCTGTCATCTTGTAAAGTGTCAATATGGTAAGAAATGAGGTATTAAACAACCATAGTCATTTTCTTTACTCTTATAAGTTGAAAACTTAAATCCTAAAAGTTATCTATATAGATAATCATGTTGTCATTGTTTTTCATTTAATAGTTCGTGTTATCAGCTGAACAATCTAATATCAAATCCATAATTCTAAATATCCAACCATGTGCTTCATACATAACATCTTGTTTGTCATGGTTTAATTTTAAACATTCATGATCATTTTAAATTATGTGCATATCTAATAGGCTATTTTTTTCTGTTCAGTAAAATAAACTTCAATTGCTATTTACATATAAAAGTTTATTTGTTTATTAGCAACTATTTGTTTAACTATTATGCAATTATATTTGTACTTTTTTTTTTTTTTTTTAATTTAAAATATTAAATTTTTTTTTTTTTTTAAACAAATTAATTTCTTTCATTTCGTGGCATAAATTAATTATGATACATTAATTTTTTTTTTCCACTGTTTCTTAAAATTGCGGCTAACAAATATACAGTCTTAAAGCAATAAGAAATCTTTTTTAAGTGTACCACCTTCCATTTTGTCAAATACAAAATTTTGATTCAATAAAAATGTTTTTAATCTCAACAAAAACTTAGTTTAAGGTTTATTTAGAATTTTATTATTTATAGTTTATTATTAGAATTACTACCTAATTATTTAAAAGCTCCATATCTTTCAAAGTAACATAGGTATACGAAAAGAACAATTTGATGATAATGTTTTCAAAATATACTATTAATAACTACATAGCTTGAAATAGTTGCAAAAAGAAAATATAATTTTTTTTTTCAGTTTTTAAGAAAAAATATTGGTGTAAGGTAAATAATAAATAGTTTGACATAGTTGAAACTTATTGCTTTGTCAGGTTGTTGATCCATTTAAGAAAATGTGTAATTTCCTAATGGTCCTTTATTGTATTTCTTTAAATCTGGCTCAGCATACAAAAATATTTAATAAGTGACAGCTGAAACTTATTAGAAATTGTTTAAAAATAAATTTTATTTTTACTTTTATATTCAGTGCTTGTTTTAGCAGCCAAAGAGTAAATATAAAATTGATAAATGATCATTTTCTTTTACTCAATTAGATTACTTATTTACCAGGTGATAAGGAAATATTGTAACAGCAGAGCTTATCGAGGCAAGTTTCCAATGTACCAAGGTGTACACAGTACTCATGCTGAGTAGGCTGCGCCAGGATTTGAACCTGCGATCCTGCTGCTACAGCTGATAATAAATCCGAGCTTTAACAGCGCTCAACTAACTGAGCTATCCTGGCTTTAACAGTTTAAGCTTTTTTTGTTTTGTTTTGTTTTCGTTTAAATTCACAAGTTTGATAAAAATCTTTTATTAACAATCTTTATTTAAAAGAACAAATTTATACATATATCTTTTCTTATGTAAAATATAAAAACTAATAACAATATTTTATGTAGGCAATCATTCTCATTATTTACAAATTCACTAGTAAATAATGTTTATTGCATTAGGATAAATTTGTTATGTCGGCCATATGTTAAATTGGTTCATAAACAAAATATTTTTAAAAATATCTACAAACACTTCCATAATGTGTTCTATATAATAAAGTAACATTAGATTTAAAAAATTTTAGGGGTCTCAAACAATAAACTGTCCTAATGTTATAAGAGGAAAATGTTTCCAAAAGTATTTTGTGTGGGGTCTCAAATTAAGCAAAATAATATAAAAGTTTTTAAAATGATAATCATTTTATAACATAAAAAGTATTTAAAAATTTTGTTTAAAGTTATTTTTTGTTTTGGTTTTTTGTTTTATTTTTTGTTGAAAATTGTTATTTTTTATGTGGTGTAAAATTATTTCTGTTTTTACTGTTAAATAATTATTTATGAAACTTTTATATAATTTCATTTAATTTAAGACCCAACAAAACATAGTTTGTCATACAAATCTAGTGTTATTAAATAAAAAACATTTAGGGGTGCCAGTAAATATTTTTCAAAAATGTTGTTTTCTGAACCAACCTACCAAAAGTGATGTGCAACATAAGTTTCTGGTTCTGAGTAAAGCATTTTGATGTAGATGATGCTGTTCTGCATTTATCAAAATCAAATACAAAAAAAAATTGTTACTAATCTTACCTTTTGCAGTGCAGTGAATGTATGAGCAAGTTAATCAACCTTATCTACAATAAACTTAGTATCATTGTATTGGAGGATAGAAAATGGTGTTTAATGCATCTTCTGAATACAGAAATTTTGTATTCTTATACAGATGTGGAGAGTAGACATGATAACAATGTTATTATTGTTAGTGAGTTACATTCCTTAAATTTACCTTGTTCTATTTAGGATTGTAACTCACTAGCTGTATTTTTCAAATTTATAAATACATTATAAATTTAAATTGATCTCAAAAAAAATGTAATTAGGGAGTGATGTCTGATTTATTACCATTATTCTTACCACTATACAAGTGTTAAGGATTAGAACAAATTGTTGTCCCTACCTTGATGCCATAGGCACATAAGTTTAGATATGCACTCACCCATGTGATGGACCTATTTGTTTATGCAAACCATATTGGAAACAATGAAGCATTGCTGACAATGTATCAATAACTGCTTCTGTGTTTCTAAAAGCTGCTAGTTTATTGCCTTGAAGTATTTTAGTATGTATTTCATTGTATTAGTATATTTTACTTATTAAATCTCATAAACTTTGCAATTAATAGAAATGACTCAAGAGGCATTAACATTATTGTGAAAATGTATGCAGAAATTCCATGTTCATTACTCCACAGTTCTCTGAGAAGTACATTACATTGTTTCAAAACTGTTGTCATACCCAAGGGGATCAAAAAAACATGTATGGTACCTCTTTGCTATCTTGTAATATATTATACCATATAATATATCAAGAAATATCAGTTTATTAAAAACTTACCAGCATTTTAGGCTTGTCAATTATATGCACAAAATTTGCAGTCTTTTATTTCTTCATTTGAAATTAAATGAATAGTCTTACAGTATAAGGATTTGTTGTTGGTTGCATTTACTCTCCTGCATGTTTTCCTGTCTTATCTACCATGCTGCTTATATACTGTTGTTTTTGAAGTTCCTCTGTCTTGCCAATATACTCTTCTCCAAATAGACCATGTTTTACTATATCTGTGACTTTGTTTTCATTGTCTTCCAAAATGCTATCTTTAAATTTTCAAATTTCAGATCAAAATTCTCAAAAAAAAATTTATTTGTTATGCTTTTCTAATAAAATAAATATATAATCCATATATTTTTGAATTATGATAAAAAAACAGCATAATAAGCATAAGTCATAAATCATTACAGCATGTTTCATTGAATAACTAATTCATAACTCAACAACCTTCGGAATTAGGAAAAATGAGGTAAGCAATAATTTGCTTACCTCAATCTTTTAGAGTACAGCAAAAAAAAATTGATGAAAAGGTCAGGTCTTACCATAAAACATAAAAACAAGGTCGGCAATTCTTTGTCAACCTTAAACACTTTAAGCTTGGTAGTTAGGTCAGCATTGCCAAATGCCGAGCCTAATTTTGAGGGCTGACTCAGTATATAATATCCATTGTTATGGCTAAATTAGCTAAGGGCGATCACAATGAAAGTATATGAAATTGTGTTGGGTGATTTATCAGTCAGTGTAAAATGCTATTATAAATTTAGGTTATGAAATAAAGTTAGCTCAGGTTAGCTCAGTTCAAGGGCTTTCAACCTAAAGATTGAATTTGAGGGTAATAAGACTTACAAACTTTAAGTTGGTTGGTTTTAGTGTATAGTCTGTTGGTGTTTAAAATGTTTATACTATTAAATCTGTCAATTTCTTGTGAATTTTTTATGAATTTCGTTGTAAAACTAAAATTTAAATTGTCAGTATTTTGTAAACTTTTTTTTTCTGAAAATAGTTCATTAATAATTTTTGTTCTAGGTTAAAGTTGTTTACGTTCGTAACTTATCACCAGCCATAGAAGAGACGAAATTAAATGAACTTTTTAAACAGTATGGTGCAGTAGAGAAAGTTAAAAAACTTAAGGACTATGCTTTTATTCATTTTGTTAACCGAGATGATGCTGTTCGTGCAATTGAAGAGTTAAATGGACAAGATCTTGATGACTTAAAAATTGAAGTATCATTGGCTAAACCACAAACTGAGAAAAAAGAAGCTCGTCGTGGTCAATCTGGTTTTGGTTCTCTTAATCAGTCAGAGGGTGGTAATGTTAGAGGAGGAGGTCATGGGGGAATGAGAGGAGGTTATGGTAATTTTCCATCTGGTGGTTATAATAATGATTATGGATTTAATAATGGTGGCTATGGAAATTATGATGATTCTTCGTATGATAATTATTATGGAGGTCCACCACCTCAACCTCAACGTGGAGGTGGTGCCCTAAGAGGTGCACCTTCAAGGGGAGGTCCTCGGGGAGGAAGTTTTTCTTCCAGAGGTAGCCCTAATGTTACTAGAGGGATGCCAAGAGGAGGGTCTCGTGGAGGAGGATCTCGCGGTGGTGGGTCTCGTGGAGGAGGCAGTGTTCCTAGGGGTCGAGGCGCATCTTTTAGTAGAGGTGCCATGGCTCCAAAAAGAAAAATGGAAGGTGGATATGATCAGCAGCAATCAGCTGTCCCTAAAAGGAGATTTGGAAATGATCAAGGCTCTGGCGGCTGGAATTCTCAACCTATACCACAACAACCATTAAAAAATGAAGGAAATTATTATAGTGATGATTATGGTGGTGGCGGACAACAGGAGTGGTATCAAGATTCTTATGGAGGTCAATGGAAATAAAATTTTTTTTTGATGTTAAAGCACGCCCCAAGCATTTCTAATAACTTTTTAAAACTGCCAAAAATGTGCTAAAACAATGTGAATATGTCAAAAACAGTTCATCAACCGAAGTGTAAAAAAGTTTTTTACAAAAACATTGAAAGATCGAAAATGCATCATGATTACTACAAAACACATGATTACTACAAAAATAATTGACTTAAAAAGACAGCTAAAAAAAATTGTTTACCCTACAAAATTGTTGTGTAGAAATGTCTTTTTAAATATGTGAAAAGTCTAAAATTTATATTTTTAATTCGCATGTCGCGAAAGTATTTACAATTTTTAAATTTGTTTTATGGCTGTCTAAAATTCAATTTATTTTATCTACAAAGTTGCTTCATTTTATTTCTAATTTTGGTTTCAAATGATTATAAATTTTGTTTCTAATTTTAATACAGATAAATAATCTAAATTTCATTCACTTAGAATTCACAATTTTTAACCAATTTTATTTTTTAATTAATGGGGTGTAAAAAGTGCTTCCTAAATTCTGTCTATCCTCCAAGATGTATGTCGTAAAAGGATGCAATAATGGTAAGTGGTTTAATGAGTATTTGCTTAGTCTTTTACTAAGCAATATAATTTTTGTTCCAAGCGATATAAATCTATTGGTGTTAACGAGTTAGTGACCAAAATATTTCCAAAAATATATTAAATCAGTGTTTTTCATAACTTCATCTTTTGAGTGATTCGACACTGAATAGAATCTACGCTGAAAAGGTATTTGTTGCATACAGTGATATGAATGATAGGTATATATTGTCGTAGTTTACTTAAATGGGAGCAGCAAACGAAGGAGAAAAGGAATGTTTATATAAATATTACATTAAAACCAGTACCAAAAGAAACAGTGTGCCATCAATTTTAAACTAAATTTTACACCATATCTTTGATAACTTTTGAGAGGTAAGTAAATGTAAAGTACAATAAAAAAGATTAATAAATATGCGGTTAATAAAATTATTTTATGGCATTTTTTCATTATTATAAACATCTATCTAATTAGATTACTATTAATAATGGAACAAAATAAACGGAGTTTGATTTTGTACGAGTTTTTTGTTTGTTTTTTGAATCTATATTCAGACTTTTTTAAAAAGGTTGTAAATATATGAATGCTCTTCCGTCCGCACATTGCGATAAATTTTACCATATTAAGTGGTCATGATGGCTACGGTTTACGTTTTAATGGTTTCACAAACATTTAATGCGCTTGCGTAACGTTTTGTTCAACTCCTACTAAGGGGGACTATCAGGCAAAGTATCTTGAATATCGAAAATTATGTAAAATTGTACCTAAAGATGCTGGTATTTTTATTATCACTATAAGTTTTATTAATTTTTTTAGTAATTTCATTTATTCTAACAATTAACTAAACATTTTAATGATTTTGTTATAACTAACAAAAGACTAATATTTGTGCCTTTTTTCATCAAGAACCTGTATGCAAAGCTCTATTTACAGAAAACTTGTGTCTAAAGAGTTACTATTACAAAGAGGGGGAGGGTATCAAAACGGTTACAAATTAGGTGACGTAATTGTGGACGAACCCTAGCCAAATTCCCTAGAGAGACAATTAAACACGTTAAAATTGGATAAATATACGAAAGTTATAATCTTACTTCCGCCTAATAAGACGTAAACAGGATTTTTGGAAAATTCTCCCATCCACCCATGACGTAAGTTTCCCTTAAAATCTAAACTCTAGGCTAAAATTTCCATTTGTGTTAAAAACTTAAGACTACGCAAAAATCACCTCTAACGCTTAAATTTTTCAAAGCGTTACAAACGTGGTTATTTTGAATTTTCTCCCTTGTCGTAAGGAATGTCATAATACTAATTTTTTTTGTTAAGCCAATTGTTCTTATTAGTTATTTTTAGTTAAATTAGTGTTGTTAGATAAGTATAAAATACAAATCAGTGTTGTTGTTTTTTGTGACCTTATTACTTCAGTTTATAACATTTTAAATTATTATAAAACTTCCTCAACTACGCTTTATTCTTGCTAATAAAACAGAAAATGGTTACATAACAGGACTCCCGAGAATATGATCAAAATTAAGGAACGATCTCAAGAGATACGCCTCTTGAGTTATATTTATAACACCGCCAACTTTGAAAACAATTTTGTGTAATAAAGCAAGTCGGTTGTGTATAAGCTTACGTGTTCATGCGATTGCGTTCATATTAGGAAAAACAAAAAAAAAGTTATTCAAAGAAGTATTGAGCATCTGGTAGACAGCATTAAAAGCAATTGGCATGCTTCCGGAGCCACAGAACACTGCAAGAACTGCCACGGTAAATTTAATTAGATGCACCTCGAAACAATCGCGCGTAATTCTAACTACGATGAGAGTCTCTAAAGATTAATTATACCCAAACGAGATAAGGCACTTCCCACCGCTTTAAAATATAAATAGTGTTGTTTATTGCATTTAATAGCTGGAGACCTTTTCAAAAGAAAATCATTGCAATTTTCCAAATTGTTTTTGCGTCAGCATCTTATCTTAATGTTTTGTTAAAGGTTTTTCTATGGGATTTAATTTTGTGCCTGACTACGGTCTGAGCTAATCAAACCAAACTATTACATAAATAAATTATAAATTGGTACTTAGCTGTATTTTATTTTTTATATATTTAAGGAGTAAACAGATTCTATCTGTTGACCAACCTCTCACCCCTTCTTCATCTATTAGGTTGGCGCAGAGGTATTTGTAATACATTGTTTCCAGTTTAGGATGTTGAATGCTGGATCTTCTTGACTCAATGCAATGGTTTTGCTTGTGTCTCTTTTTTTATGACAAGGCAACTTATTCTATTATCTCCTAATGAGGGTACAGCTCTAAAACTCAGTTTTATGGTTCTGAGGCCGGCTGGTAGTCAGGTTTCCCGAACTCTGTGGTAGCTCTCAGAGAGGCTGATTCCATCAACAGCTGAAAAATATCAAAGTATTAACAGTGCCGTGTTGCGCATGGATGGTGTCCCTGTTTGTACTTTTGGTGTGCATTGCGGAGGCCACATTTGGAGTCCTTTGTTACGGCTTAGGGTTTATTAGTAGTAATGAGGCAATTGCTTGGGCTATTAAACGGTGTTCTGAGTACTATCTATGCTTTGAGTCAAGTTCTTCAATCTAATTTAAATTTGAATAAAGTACCATAAACTATAAAACACTAAAAACCATCATCACCAAGATCTCTAAACCTATCATTCACTAATATTCGTGTTCTTCGAAGTAACTTTTCTTCTGATGAGTCTTACCTCTTGCAAAGTTCACCAGACCTACTTGCTCTTTGTGAGATTAATTTGAGTTCGGCTGTCTCATCTTGTGATCTTAGTGTTGATGGTTATCTTCCTCTAATTCGTAAAGACTCCAATAGTCACATGCTTGGCCTAGGCATTTACGTTCGTAAGAATTCACCGATTTGTCGTGAAACTAGGTTTGAATCCCACTGACTATTCTTTCATGTGCTTTCGTTTAGCATCACTTCACTCTATTGCCTTTCTCTTTGTTCTATATCGCTCTCCTTCATCTCAAGACTGCACTCTTTTTGACGTTATTTCTGATCATATTGACCAAGTCTTCTCTCTTTATCCATCAGCTAATATAGTTGTTGTCGGTGACTTTAATGCTCACCACTCTGAATGGCTTGGCTCTAGTGTCAGTGACTCTGCAGGCATTAAAGCCCACAACTTTTGCCATTCTCAATCCCTAACTCAAATAGTCAACTTTCCAACTCGCTTTCCAGACAACCCGAATCATTTACCTTCTCTACTCGACTTGTGTCTTGTTTCTGATCCTAGTCAGTGCTCAGTTTCTCCACATTCACCCTTCCAGGTGCTTCTGATCACAGTTTGATCTCTCTAAAACTAATATCTCATACTTCTTCATCACCTGAATCCCCCTATTATCGAACCTCTTACAACTACAGTAAAACTGACTGGGATTCTTTCCGTGATTTTCTTCGTGATAGCCCTTGGGTAGAAATCTTTCATCTTCCTGTCGACAAATGTGCTTCATACATAACTTCGTGGATTCAGGCTGGAATGGAATCTTTTATTCCCACTGACGATTCCACACTGTGCTGCTGCGATTGTCAATCGAAACCGTTTTCTTCCATATTTATCAGCAAAACAATTCTCCAGAAAACAGACGCCTGTTTATTACTGCTAGAAACAATTGTAAAAAGGTTTTTGTCTAACGCCAAAACCCACTATTCTCAGTTCATGAAATCTCGCATCTCCTCTCTTAAATTAGGCTCTCGTGACTTTGGGAGAATCTTTAAAAATATCAATAATAAGGGCAAATCTATAATTCCACCTCTCTTGTATGGTTTAGCTGAATTGTTTGCTAAAAACTTTTCATCAATATCATCTCTTGATTCCACTAGTTGCGTTCTACCTAAAATTGCCAACAAACAGGTTGATCCATTGCTTGACATTCATATCACTCCAGCATCTGTATCTAAAGTGATTTCCTGCCTAGACTCTTCTACAGCTTGTGGCCCGGACAACATACCTGTTATTGTCTTGTAGAAGTGTTCTCCGGAGTTATCGTCTATACTCTCAAAACTATTCAACAAGTGCTTATCAGAGTCTTGTTTTCCAGCCTGCTGGAAAGCGGCATCTGTAATCCCTATCTTCTAAAATTCTGGAGAGCGATCTGATTCGTCTAACTACCGTCCCATTCGTCTTATTCCTATCATAAGCAAGGTTTTTGAATCTTTAATTACCAAACACTTAGTTTCTCATCTTGAATCTAATAACTTACTTTCTGACCATCAATTTGGATTTCGATCTTCTCGTTCTACAGCTGATTTGCTAACAGTAATAACTGACAGGTTTTATCGTGCATTAAATGAAGGTGGAGAGGTTAAGGCCATCGCTCTTGATATTTCAAAAGCTTTTGATAAAGTTTGGCATACTGGTCTTCTCCATAAGCTTTCTTCTTATGGTGTATCCGGCAACATCTTTAAGATCATTGAATCCTTCCTTTCCAATCGTAGCATAAAAGTTGTCCTCGATGGACAACACTCTTCTTATTCTGTAACTTCAGGGGTTCCTCAAGGTGTTATCTTTGGCCCTATACTCTTTTTAATTTACATTAACGATCTTCCAGATATTCTCACATCTAAGGTGGCATTGTTTGCTGATGATACTACCATTTATTCTTGTCGTGATAAGAAACCAAAAAGTACTCTTAAAGTAAGTTACGAAATCTTTACCATCGTCAGAAACACGCAATGCGTTTAATATGTTTTGAAAATCGTTTTTCTCATTCTAATATTTTGTTTAAAAACGTTAAAGCACTTAACGTTTACGAACTCAATGTCTATAATATTTTATGTTTTATGTTTCGTTGTAAAAGTGAACAACCATTGTTCATTTTTAAAGATCTTTTTACCCATAAAGCTATAAACAAATATACTTTACGAAATAATAATTTAATAATTGAACCCTTTTGTCAAACAAAGTTTAATCAATTTTGCATAAACTATCGAGCACCGTATTTATGGAACAAAATTGTTGTTCCAAATTTTGATTTGTCAATTTCGTTTTCTGTTTTTAAAACTAAATTAAAAAACTTTATTTTTTCTACTGACAATATATATAAATATTTTTGAAATGTAAAATTATTTTCTATTTTTGTTTATTCTGCATTGCTAATAATTATTAAATCAATTGTATTTTTATTATATTATATATACTCGTTTGATATATTTTATATGGTTCTGACGACAAGATCTTTTGGATCTTCTTTCAGATACCAAGTTTATGTATTGTTATATTGTTATATTACGATTAATAATTGTAAACTAAAAAAAAAGAAAAAAACCAACACCCTCTGATCGCTTGGAGGGGGCATTTGAGCTTGATAAGGATCTCACTTCTGCTACAGCATGGGGCTCACAGTGGCTGGTGAACTTTAATTCAGATAAAACTCAATTTTTTTCAGCCAATTGTTATCGCAATAATTTAGATCTTCCTATATTTATGAACGGTGATGTACTCGATGTGTCACCTACTCTTCATCTGCTAGGAATAACTCTTACTTCCAATCTTTCTTGGAAATCATATATTAAATCAGTTGCAAAATTAGCATCTGCTGAGGTTGCATCTCTTTATCGAGCTCGTCACTTTCTTACTTTGGATTCTATTCTCTATCTCTATAAATCTCAAATCCGACCTTGTATGGAATACTGTTGCCATATCTGGGGCGGATCTTCTAATGATGTCCTTTCTCTTTTAGACAAGGTGCAAAAACGCATTGTAAACATAGTTGGACTTGCTCTAGCAGCCAACCTCCAACCATTATCACATCGTCGTAATGTTGCATCTCTTTCTCTTTTCTACAAATACTATAATGGGCACTGCTCTAAAGAGCTAGGGTCTCTTGTGCCATCTACTAAAATTCATTTTCGTGTTACTCGTCATTCAATTAAGTCTTAACTTTTTTCTGTGACTGTTCCTAAGTGCTACAAAAACGCTTATTCGTCTAGTTTTTTTCCTCTAACATCAGTTCTTTGGAATTCGCTTTCTTCATCTTGCTTTCCTGATTCGTATAATTTGCAATCTTTTTTATCGTCCGTCAATCGTTATCTTGCTCTACAATATTCATCTTTTCTCTTTCAGTAACTTCCAACTTTAATTAGTGGCTGCTTGCAGCCTTGTTGGAAGCGAAGATGTAAAAAAAATAATAATAAAATAAAAATATTAAATAAACTTTTGATAAAGTTTATGCGATTAAAATTTTGATGGGATAACTTTGAATTTTAAATGAACAAAAGTTGTGTTTAAACAGAATTAAGTCTCATCTAGTGTAAAAATATGTTTTGATTTACTTTGCTATTAATTTTGTAAACTGAGTTTAGATACGGGTTAAAATGAAAAATATTGCAACTCCAAGTAAAAACTAATAAATAAATACACTAGTAAACAAATAAATCAGATTTAATTAACTTCCTGGTAATTGACGAATTTTATCATACAAAGTTGCTTTTACTCAGGATTGTTTTAGTACTTGTCCTTAGTAAAGTTAATAATTAACTATCTTTTGGACATTTTTATTAAATAAGAATGACTGCTCAGTAGTCGTAGAAACAGTTCGTATATACGCATCAATAAACTTGGATGATTGTATAATTCTTGCCAGAGCCGTAACAAGGGTGGGGCCGGCCGGGCCGCGGCCTGAGGCGCCAAAATTGGGAGGGCGCAAACTTTAATAAGTTAAAAAAATAATAATCAGTTTATGAAACTAATTTTCACGGCGTCGCTGCTGTTGATAAGAAAATTAATTAAAATTCCGCCTCTTGACACAAACTCTTAAATATTAAAGCTCATATACTAAACAAAAAAGCGCCCTATAACACTAATATACCTTTGATAACTTTTGAGCATTATAATTCTATTATCAGTCGAACCCAAAAGTTATCTGGTGCAGAATTTAAGAAGAATAAAAAACAGCGCCAAGAAAGTGACGAGAAACTACAAAACTGTTTCAAAAAGTGGTTGGTAACAAACTCAGTGGAGAAACAAATTATTTCAGAGGATATTTGTATTGAAATTAATGACAATTCAACAGATCCTATAATTGACTTTAATTGAGTTCAGATCATCATTTGGAATTAATTGAAGAGGAGATTTTCATCAGCCAAAGTCGAGAAGAATTTTGCACAACTGATTCTGAACTAACCAGGGAAGATGAAAATACCTAGCTTTCAGGCCCAGCTGAAATGGACGAGGATGAACTTCATTCAGAAATCTCAGAAATTCCAGTGGCCTCGGAAGAAATTTTTCAACATAGGGATCCAGCAACATGGCCTAAAATAACGGACAAAACAAGATGCTTTTTGATTGAGCATAGGCTAGAGCAAGACAGAAGAGAATTTTTCCCAAACACGCTGTGTGATTTTGACAACAGAATGCGACACTTCAGCTCAAAATGGTATGAAAAAATTCATCCCAATGGTAAAAAATTTGTTCGCACTTGGCTGCAGTACAGCAATAAAAAAGATTCTTTACTTTGTTTTTGCTGTTTGTTATTTTTAACAACAAAAACCAACAATTTCTCTGAAATTTCTAAAGGGTTTTGTGACTGGAAAAAACTAAACCCAAGAATTCCTGAGCATGAAAACAACAATGAACACCAAAGATGCTATTCTGATTGGAAAACTCTTGAAAAAAACCTCAAGGAAGGAAAGACCCTGAATTCTGATCTGTAGAGAGTTATTAGTGGAGAGATGAAAAAGCGGAGAGATATCTTAAAAGTGATTGTTGATGCAATTTTTTTCTGTGCCAAGAACAATCTTGCCCTTCGGGGAACAACAGAAGACATTGGTCAACAAAACAGTGGCATTTTTCTGAGCTTAATTGAGTTGATTAGCCATTATTATCCTTTAGTGGCTGAACACATTGCGTCCGTTAAAGCAAAAAAAACCACAACACCCTACTTTTCTCCTTGAATTCAAAATGAGCTGATTGAGTTACTTGGGCAGAAAGTCAGGAAAGAAATTTTGTCAAACATCAAAGAAGCTAAATACTACTCTGTTCTGTTTGACTGCACTCCAGATACCTCCCACAAAGAGCAAATGACTCAGATCATCAGGTATGTCCGCATCAGTCATGAAATCTGCACAATTAAGGAAAGCTTTGTGGACTTCATTGAATCTCACCAAAAAACCGGAAAAGGTTTTGCAACAGAGATAAGTGAAAAATTGGAGAAGGATGGTCTAAGCATTTCCGATTGCCGTGGCCAAGGCTATGACAATGGAGCCAATATGTCTGGAAAATACAATGGCGTCAAAGCTAACATCCATTCTCTTAATGAGTCAGCAAGATTTGTTCCATGCGCAGCTCACACTTTAAATCTTGTTGGTGTTCTTGTTGGACGTTTTTTGGAAAGGTTCAAGCCATCTTTAACTTTTTTTCAAGCTTCACGTCAAGATGGGAAAAACTGATGAAAACGTTGACCATCTCATTAAAGGGAAATAGTGACACAAGATGGTCTACCAGAAAGAAGCAATTACACCATTGCACAGACAAATCAAAGATGTTCTTCAAGTTTTGGAATTGATTATCCACAATCCCATGACAAATGCTGTCACAGTTAGCAGTGCAAAAGAACTTATCATTCATATTGATTTCAGTTTTTTGTATTTGTTGGATTTCTGGTGTCAAATTCTTTCTTTAATTGACCGGGAAAACAAACTGCTTCAGTCGAAAACCATTTCAATTGACATTGCCGTAAAAAAATGAAATGGTTGAAGGCTTTCATTCAGAATTTTTGAGATGTTAGGGGTGGACAATATTATTAAAGATGCCACAGAAAAAGCTAACCAGAGCGGAATTGATGGTGGCTTTTCAACTAAGAGGAAGCGCAAAGTGAAGCGAATAGCACTTTATGAAGCTGAAGATGACTCTCACCTTCTCACAGCAGAAACAGAATTCGGATCTCAGTGCAACTTTGTGTTTGACAGCATTATTACACAAATAGAGTGGCGGTTTGAGGCTGATGTCTGCTGTATCCTCTGATTTTGGCTACCTCAGTGGGCATTCACTCTCTAAAAGTTCAGTGGATGAACTCAAGAAAAAAGCTGCAAATTTATCTCAAATTGACAAGGCAGATTTAGATTCTTCCGATTTCCAGTCAGAAATGGCAAGCTTTAAATATCAAACTGCCGCAATGATGGACAACTTTGAAAAATCTAGCCCGATTGACATTTTGCAGCTCATTCATAAATATTCTTTGACCGATGCTTATCCCAACACAACAATTGCTATTCGCATCTTCCTCACCATACCAGTCACAGTTGCTACGTGTGAGAGAAGTTTCAGTAAACTTAAGCTTTATGAGCTTAACACTATATGAGGTCAACAATTGGCCAAGAACGTTTGTCTAGTTTGGCTATAATTTCAATTGAAAATGAAGTGGCAAACAACATTGATTTTGATGATGTCATTAGTGAATTTGCCTCAAGAAAAGACAGAAAAGTGGCATTGAACTAAAGTTAGTGCAACCTTAATGACAAATTTTACTTATAACTTGATGTGATAAATTTTGTGATCAGTAAATCATTTTTTTCGTTTAATTTTCTTCTTCTTTTTTTTTTAAGGAGTAGGATGGGGGAGGGGAAGAGAGGGCGCAATTTTCTTTTCTTGCCCGAAGCGCAAAATTGGCTCGGTACGGCCCTGATTCTTGCAAATAGTTAAGCTAAACTTAGCTATATTTCTTCAACAGAAAAGATGTAATAATGGAACAACTGATGTATAACGTTTTTAATCAGTTTTTTGCAATTTATTAAACAATTGTAAATAACATTGAACTTAAGTGTCAGCGTGACATTCATTGATTCGGCTTCGGAAATGTTGTCGATTACCAAAATTCCTTGTGGTATACTTGAAATCCGAACTATTGTGAGATAAAGATTTAGGTAAATTAGAATTATTTCGGAAAGTGTCTTATTGTTAAAAGATATAAAATACAGTCAGAACCAGTGACACAAACAACTGAGGCGGCGATTTAGCAAAAAAAAAAAAACTCCAAGCTTTACATAAGGCGCCCAAGAGATATTTTATCTTAGCTTGTTAAAAAATACAATTAGGCATTATTAAAATTATTTATTTGCGAATCAGATGTCAATAAATATATTGAAAAACAGAAATATATGATAAATGTCAAAAACGATTGATGAATAGAATGTTTATTTTTAGTATTAGTCAAAAAATAGTGAATCATTGCGGCAGAGATTTTATTTTATTTAAAATCATTTTTATAATTGTTGATAAAAACACAAAAAAGTGTCGTCCTATGTCTACTGAAGAATAAGCTAATAACTTAAATAGTCTACTTAACTTGGAAAGTCCTAACAACAATCCACAACCACCTATGATGATTATTCTCATTTAGTTGAAAAGGTGCTCTATGAAGAACAAAGACTCTGACTGGGGGCCTGTTTTATAAACACCAAAAACTTAAAAAATCTGTTTAGTAGTTTGATATTAAGTCAATAAACTTTTTTCTCTCAAAAAGATTTCCTGTATAATTACAAACTAAAATTAAAACAAAAATTTTTTAATTTATAACTATATATATATATATATATATATATATATATATATATATATATATATATATATATATATATATATATATATATATATATATATATATATATATATATATATATATGGATGGTTAAGCGCCAAACAAGCTATACAACGAAGTCGAAAAAAATTAGTTTATATTAAAAAATGATTTATGTATTGTTTGTTTGAAAACCCCAAAATACTATAATTAAAATTTTTAAGTGCAGTGAACTGCAATTACATTTAATCTTTTCGGTTTAGTGGCTCTTGTTGAAGACTTGAGAAAAAATCACTCCATTTCTAATCCCGATAGTGAGGTCTACAATAGAGATCATCAACTCCAAATTTAAAAATATTATAGTCTCTATCTGATATAGACCACCTGAAGGTGATATTTAAAAATGTTCTAATTATCTAGAAGACTTTAAAACTTTGCGTCAAATTATCACATTTCAACATATTCGTTGTATAGGCTGATTTGGCGCTATGTCGATTATACATATATAATATGGATATATTATATATGTATAATCGACAAAAAAAACTTTAAATAAAATTAAGTCATTAAACTTTAAATAAACAAATAAATATATTTTGTTTTAAAATTTTTTCAAAGAATTGATGACAGTTTCAATACTTTTATGTGCTGGTTCTTTATTTGAATTCGGAGTCAGAAGTTGTTTACATAAATTGTTTAAAAAAAATATTTGAAAGAATATTTCCATGGTGTCGCTGCATCTCAAAGTTGTAAAACTCTGAAATCATCATTAGAACATTGCTTAATAATACTCTGCATACTATATCTTTAATTGCATTGAAAACTATAAAAGAAAATATTACCTATTGACAGGTATTATCTGTGTGAATATTAAGCCCCTCCCCCCCCCCCTCCCCCACGGTCAATTGAGTCTAGGGGCTATCCGTAAAGTACGTACGCAGATATGGGTGAGAGGGGGTTTCCCAAAAGCATACGAACCCGTACAAAGGGGTGTTAAAGACAGTTAGTACGTACGTTTGACTATACCTCCTAAACTTGATTTTATTTTTTTTAAAGCATAGAATTTGACGTGTTTAACAAATCAACTGTGTTTTTTTTTCTGACTTCAGTCACAATATTTTTTTAATAATCTCTCTTTATAAATAATGAGGAGAGAAAAAAGAAATCTATTTCTTTTTAAAAAAAATGATACGTACGTACGCAGAGGAGGGGTATCTTGGAAAGCGCACAGGTTCGTACAAGAGGAGGGGGATTTCTCAGTAGTTTTACTGTGTACGCACTTTATGGATGCCCCCCTATGTATTGTCAATAGTTTTGGTGGTAAAATGTGGTTTTATCTAACAATTCATTTTCTGATAGATCTTTCTTTACGAGTTAAATACCCCGATATATTTAAGAGCCATATTTGTATCAATAGAAATAAAAGATTTAAGATCTGGTAGATTGTCAAATATATCAGCATAGGACTCATCCAATAGAAAACCATAATTTGGACAAGAATGGGTTGTATCAAGACTTATCTCAACAGCTGGGTTATCAAGTGTTAGCAAAAGCTTAGCTCTTAAAATATTCAATTTTTCAATCACGTGTTGTACTGAAATGAAATATGTACCTCGGCGCAATTTGCTAAATTATTTTTCCAATCAATCAGTTGAAAACTCACTAAGAATGACATATTGATGTGAGCCATCCGATAATGATTTACATAGTTCAACAGCACCATCGCATGTGTGGTAAATTGACTGTGCAGTGTCACAAGTTAGTTGTTTCTCCCTTTTACCTTTAAAACCATATTTCTAAATTTAGAATATTTTCTAATGTATTATCATTAGGATCTCCAATTACTGCTTGAAGTTCATCATTGAATCTAACATCAGCACCTGTTCCCTTAACATTTTCCACCATAACACAATAATGTTAATAGATTCTGCTGTATCTTGTCTTTCTTTTATACACTGTAAAACGAATCGGTTTTTTAGTGGTTTTTTGAATAACTACTTGGTTTTTCAAAAAACGGTATTATGATTTTTGGTTTTTTAAAAATCCAATTGGTTTTATACCTGACGTTTTACGTTTTACTTGAAGTGTAACGGTTTTTCAAAATCCGTATCTTCAAAAAATCGTATCTTAAGGTGGTAGTACTCCAAAAAACCGGCTGAAATTTTTTTTTTTTCAAAATTTAAATTTTTACAATTTTCCTATATTTATTATGTCTACTCTTATAATAATAAAAAAAAAGTTTAAAAAAATAAGTTAAAAGGCCTGAATAGATTAGGTACTGTATCATAAAGCGTCTTAGCAACGGGCCTTGGAGATATATTTCTTGCAATATCTTGAAAAATATAAGTCTAATTTTTATAGTTTTTTTTTGTGCTTATGACTAAATTGTTCCTTAGAAAGGTTTTATTGACCAACATAATAAAGAAGAAGATATTGCAACACAATTTTTTTAAATCTTCAGCAATTATTCTTGAGTGTATTTGTGATGTGCTGAACCAAAGAAAATCAACTTTTTTAATGTTAAAGTATTAAATTTTGAATTTTAGCAAGCTGTACTTATACTTGTTTCTTTTTATTGATATAATTTAATGATTTTAAAGTTATTAAATGTTGTTTATTGTATAATTTTTAATTCAGCACATTTTTTGAACATATATAAAACTACTTATAAAGTTTGGTTTGTAAAACATGAATGGTTCCCTAGATATTCTTGTTAAAAAAAAGTCCATTTTTTCCCCTAAATTTTGTTAATTTATGCGCATAATTACCAAGCAGAGGGTTAAAAAAAAATTAATTTTGTTACTTTTTGAAATAATTTAGTTTAAATGTTCCTAAAAAATATCAAGTTTTAATTTTTTTTCCTCTTTAAGGGTACTACCACCTTAAGGCCGTAAGCTTTTTACTATTTGAGTTTTGAAAATTTTGCAAAAATGGCTGGAGTTGTTGTTAACATTTTGCCAGTAAGTTTGAGTATAAATTTTATACTATAAACTATATTCTTTAACTTTTGCATAAAAAACTAAAAATACTTACCACAAAAATACTCGAGTTATTATTATAAAAACTCTTTGAAATTTAAAAATAATTTTTTTTAGGAACAACCTGAAACTTGGTCATCTTTGGATGTTGCTCTATGGTTAAAAAATTGTGGTTTAGAAACATTATCAGAAAATTTAATTCAGGACACCGATTTTCCAGGTCTCTTTCTACAAACAATGTCTTATTTAGAAAATTCTTTAGGCCATATGTTTCTAAAATTAAGAGAAAAACATGTAGTTGCAAGCCAAGTTCATGTTGATTTAGCAAGTGACATAAGGGAAGTGTTTACTGTTTTCTTTTTGTCGTACAATAGTTTAATAAAGCAATTAATCCAACAAAACGATATTATCAGTTTAGTCCATATATTAGATAATGGCTATCTCTGTGATGTATTTTCTTCTTTTATTCATGAATATCAATTGATTAAATTTTTGTAAGTCTAATTTAAAAATGGTAGAGCCACAAGAAAAAAAAGTTACAGTTTCAGACGGAATCACTCATAAATACCACTATGTTAGTATAAAAGATAATCTGGAAAGAGTTTTAGGTATAGAAGATATATTTAATGAATTTTATCACATGCATGTAACTGAAAATTCTACTGGTATTATGTATGACTATTGTGATGGAGAAATTTACAAAAGACATTCTTTTTTTACAAAACACCCTACTGCTATTCGTATCCATTTGTTTATTGATGAATTTGAAAATTTGTTAATACTTTAGGTTCTAAATAAGGTAAACAAAAACTTTGTGGTGTATATTACACTGTTGGAAGTTTACATCCTTGTTATCGCTCAACAACGTCTCAGATACACCTCGCCGTCTTGTTCAGATCTAAAATACTGCAGTTTCCTTATCATGATGTATTAAAGCCGCTGATTGATGAACAAATATCTCTAATGAATTTTTTTGTTACTGTTAATCTTGGAGGACCTAAACATAATCTTCATGTTTGTATTGCCTCAGTCTCTGCAGACAATTTAGAGGCTCACTCGCTTGCCGGTTTTAGGTGCCGCTTCAATTCTGGTAGAACTTGTCGAAATTGTTTAGTTGATCATAAAACCAAATCTTTGAGATACACAGAAGACTCTTGTTCATTGAGAACAATTTCAAATTATAACACTCATCTACAAGCAGTCAAAAGTTATTCTGCAAATAAAGCAATATTTAAAATTAATAAATCATGCAGCTTAGACTAATTGCCTTACTTTAATGTTATTGAATCCTTTCCACCAGACTTACATCATGACATTCTAGAGGGAATAGTTCCACTTCTTTTGAAATTGACAATCCAAAAACTGATTGAAAATAAGATCATAAATTTAATCCAGTTAAACTATAAAATAAAAACATTTCCATATGGATTTCATGATTCAAGAAATGTTCCATGTGAAATACGCAACCATTCGATTTCTGCTAATGGTCTTCTTTCCGTAAAAGCTTCAGGAAATTGGTGTCTCTTTAGAAATTTTCCAATAATTATTACTGATTATCTTTCTATCCATTGTGATAATCTTCCATCGTTTTGGGAAGTATTTTTGCTGTTTCGTCAAATATCTGACATTTTATTTTCATTCACAATTAAACATGATCAAATTACATATTTAACATACCTTATTGGGAATTTTCTGTATATGTTTAATATTGAATATCTTTGTGTCATCCAAAGAATATCCAAGATGAACTATTTGATTATTTTGGATATAATATTAGTGAAATATTTAAAGCTACAAGTGTATCTATTAATCATGTAACTTATTATGTTAAGGACTATCTTGTTTTATCCGTTCAAAATGATGGAATTCCTATTTTTTTATGCATATCTTATCTGTTAAAACACTCTGAAAGATGGTACTTTGTTGGAAATATTTGCACCTGCTCACAGTTTTTACACTATTGTCATTCATACTGCTTATCTGCTTCCTCCACATTATGCATTCAATCTGTTGGAAGCGAAGCTTCTCCTGAACCGATTAATGGATATATAACATCAGCAGGATGCTTAGTTACTTTGAGAAGTCAGGTGTTATAACACTTTAAAATTAGTATTAATATTAAAATATTAATACAAACTAGATTCAAAGTATATATATTGGAACTTACTCTTAACTTATTCCCCATTATTGATTATGTATCAAATTTAAAATTAAAAATAACAGTTTTCAGTTTAAAAACTCTTAGAGATAAAGTGTAGTAAAGTGTGACACTGGTCATTAATAATTATAAAACAAAATATAAAAAATTGTATAAAACATTTTTTATTATATTAATATATTTCTTAATATATGATGAATGGTTTTTTTTATAACAAATATTTCACTGTCTTTCATTAAATACAGTATTATTATAGTTGTAAATATAACATTTTTGTAATTTACAAAAAGGTTATATTAAGTTATATTAAATTAATATCTTGTTGGACCACCATCAGCTTCAATAACTGCTCTACAACAATTTTTCATTGATGAGACGAGTTTAGACGTAATTTCTTGATTAATTGATGACCAAACATCTAAAATTCTTTGAGCTTGTTTTTATTCTTTGGAGCTCGATCTTTCATTCTTTTTTCCACCACCGACCATAAATATTCTATAGGGTTCAAATCGGGCGATTGTGCAACCCAATCCAACACGTTAATGCCATTTGCAGCAAGATATCTGGTTACAGATCCAGCTTTGTGCTTTGGATCGTTGTCATGTTGGAATATAAATTTCGTTCCAAGTCCTAATTTTCCTGCCGAAGGCACCAAATTCCATTCTAATATGGATCTATATAAGTGTTGATCCATTTTCTCATCAATAAATTCAATTTTGCCAACACCGGACGCACTCGTGCAGCCCCAAACCATAACATTTCTACCACAAAATTTAAATGTTGCCTTCAAACACTTCACATTATATTCTTCTCCGACTCTTCTATAAACTTTTGCACCACCATCAGCTCCATATAAATTAAATTTACTCTCGTCTGACCAAATAATCATATTCCAGAATGTATCATCCTTCAGATAATTTGATATTTAATTCATTTTCCAGCTCTTTTGATACTTCTACGGCATTTTTTCTTCTATTCTGCTCGATTTTCACAACTATGCACCTGTCAACTCTTGGCGTTGTTGATCTTTTCTGCCTCGTACACCATTATTTGCCACTGATTTTGTTTTTAAATACTTTTCCCATATATATTGAACAGAGCTTGGTTGTATTTTCTACATTTTTGCAACTTTTCTAATTGATAATCCATTTTCCCTATCAAAAATTACTCGTTTACGTAAGTCAATACTATATTCTTTTCTTTTTCCTTCCATCATAGCCACGTAGTTAAGAAAACCTAAAAGTACAAGATATTAATATAATAATCATTTATAAACAAAATTTTACCTTTTAAATCAAATGTACGGACAATTTTTTGGTTTTAAATTTTTTTAAATTTTTAAATAAGTTAATTATAATTTAAATTGTCTGAAGAAAATTAAAGATGGTGTATCGTTTTTATTTGTTTTCTTGTGCGCTATCTATTGATTTAATTTATTTTTTTCTATCATTTAAAGTTTTAGAGCTTTTTTCAAAAAACCTTATTTTTCAATAATGTACGGACAATTATTTTGCCCACTGTATATATATATATATATATATATATATATATATATATATATATATATATATATATATATATATATATATATATATATATATATATATATATATATATATATATATATATATATATGTATATATATATATATATATATATATTATTATTATTATTATTATTATTATTATTATTATTCTAAGGTTAAATTTTTTTGTAGGAGTTTCTAGTTCATGCTTTAAAAGAAAAACTTAAACAAGTTAGGCGACCTCTCGTTAATGATGCCACAGTAATGAAATATAAAAAAAAGTATGGGCATACCAATGGAGGCCTTTAAAGGAAATCTATTGGTATAAATAAATCAATGACTCAGATATTGCTTGCCAAGAGATTCTGCCATTCGATTACACAAGTATATATGTTATTTTGTATTTAAAAAATGAATGTAATAGATTACACGAACAATTAGTTTATAGTTTTATATATATATATTCATATTTTATATATAGTGTAAGACATAGAGTGTAAGACAGAAAGATATAGATATATTTGAAAAATGATACTGATTCTATTTATTTCCCTACTTCCAGAAAGAAAGAAATTAGAGTATACTCATATTTCTCTTTTCTTTCTGGATTTTTGGAAATTTTTGTCCTTCATCCAATCATCCAATGTTTTTAATTTTTAATGTTTTTTGCAGAATGAGTTATTCCACCAAACTATGATAACTATAACTTTTTCTAAATTTAGTCTATATAAAATTAGTTTATATAAAATTATTTTTTAAAATTGTTTCAAGAATTATGTTAGGTAAATTATTTAATCTCACATGTTGACAGTTTCAGATGAATATAAAGTTTTATTATTTACAGACAGAACACGATGTTACTGATGACCTTTTAACATTATTATCTGAAGAATGCAATAAGCTGCGTCCTGATGTCTTTTTCTTGAAAAGCCAAGTTCGTTTAATCATTTGCACGCTTAAGAAGCATTGCCAAAACAACACTGTGAAGGATGTTGTAAATAAATTTCCTTGTCTCAGGTTTGAGAAAGTTGTAAGCTAATAATATTGTTATGCAAATAATCATGCACAGTGTTTTTCTATAAATCTAATTTTTCTACATTAAAATTTAGCTGCTAGAGGCTTCAAATGCTTTGACCAATACAGATATTGATAGAAATTTGTTACAGCTTTTCAACAAAATGCGTGAAGGATTTCAATTTTTAGAGGAATTAAAGATGAGTCTGAAGACTATGTGCAGGTCGCTTTTAATTGATATTAATGTTACAAAATCCATATATATATATATATATATATATATATATATATATATATATATATATATATATATATATATATATATATATATATATATATATATATATATATATATATATATATATATATATTATCGGACAAAACGAGTGCAATCAAATAATGCTAATTTAGTTTCTTTATATAAAAGTGCTGCATTTTTTCAATTTAGATAAATAACTATGTAACTGTTTAGAGACAAAGTTCTTCAAGTTTTATTCATCACAAAGTTCATTATTTGTACACGAAAATTAATAAATTAATCAAAAGTATTAAAAAAAGTTGATTTCCTTCTGGACAAAACAAGTGCAACTCGACAAAATGTTGACCAAGCTGTATTTCACTATCAATATTTTCTGGCGAATCCTTTGTTGTCGATCACAGCCTTGCATCTTCAAGGCATAGATTCGATCAGGTGATCAATGAAACTTTGAGGAATCGCTGCCCAGGCCTTTTGGATTTATTTAAACAGTTGATCCTTATTAAGAACACCTTCACGATTAATTCTGCGGTTGACGATCTCCCACAGGTTCTCAATAGGGTTGAGATCCGGAGATTGAGGCGGCCAATCCATCACCAATAGGTGGTTGTCTTGAAACCACTGCTTGAATACTTTTGCAGTGTGTTTCGGATCGTTGTCTTGCTTAAAAACCCATTTTATTGGCATATTCCATTCAGCATGAGGTAACATAGCATCTTTCAGGATATTTTTATACATGAAACGGTCCATTATTCCATCGTTTCGATGTATTGGACCTAGACCGTTAGCAGAAAAACACCCCCAGACCATTACATTGCCTCCACCATGCTTCACGGTCTTATGGCAGTAACGTAAATCGAGGAGTTTTCCGGCCGGTCGACGTACACGGCAAATGCCATCGCTCCCAATGATATTGATTCATCACTGAACAGGACAGTTCATCATTTCTGCACATTCCAGTCAATATGAGATGTAGCAAAAAGGAGTCTTTTCTGCTGGTTTTTTAGTGAAATCAGCGTTTCTTTGCAGGGCGTCGAGAAAACAATCCGGCTTCAACAGCACGTCGTCTGATTGTAAAGTCCGATACAAGCAGCTCCAATTGCTTTTGTATCTCAACTGATGATATCTAGGGATCCTTCTTGATGGATCTGACGATCATAGAATTCTCTTAAGAAGTGGTGAAATGCAGTCTTCCACCTTTGTTATCTGCTGCCAACTTCTCCGTAGAACGATATTTGGAACATAGTCTTGATACGGTCCATTTTTTCACGCGATATTCATCACAAATACTTTTTTGTGACATTCCACTTACATAATCGCCAATAGTTTTCTTTCTTAGTTCCAATCCAAGACTGTCGGAAGCTATTTTTGTACTTGAAGTCATAAAAATAATAAAAATAAATAATCACGCTTCTCAAGGCTTACCGTGTTACATTTACCTTGTGATGATACAATAATGCTCTGTGGAACACAACGTCTTGGTTGGGTGTGGACTGTATTGATGTAATGAAACACTTGTTGTATTTCACTTCTTGTATTGATGTTTTTCGATAAAACACTTTGTTAAAACTCACTTCGATAAACTGTCTTGATAATACTGACTGATTGACTTCCATATACTGACTGAATTACATGTCGATTTACATGTCTCTTATATAGTAAAATGAACCTGTGTGAACCTGTTCTGGAAGATTCTAGATGCTTCTTTTCGATGCTTCTGGAAGCTTCTGAATGCTTCTGAATGTTTCTGGATGCTACTGGATGCTTCCAGATGGCTTCTTCTGGAAACTTCTGGAAGCTTCTGCATGCTTCTGGATACTTCCTTTAATTATTAAAAACCTTCCGTGACGTTGACACGGACCAGACTTAAGAAAATGAAACAAACCAAAAAAGTTGCACTTGTTTTGTCCGCTGCAAAATGGCACTTGTCAACGAAATTCTGCCTGTGTGCTGTCAGCTGATTGCTCGTGTCATATCATGCTATGACTCCAGACTCCTGAGCTGTTTGCTGTGGTAGTATAGTTCGTTTCGTTTTTAAGACATGTAAAATTAGGAACACTTTTTAGCATTGTTCGATGTTGGTTGCAAAAGTTTTGTCCAATACTGTATATATTGTTTTCTGTTATTGTTCTACCAAATATTGGGAATTTAATATTAAAATTATTAATACAAAAATGTCTTATTAATACAAAAAAAAAGTCATTGAATTTTGGGAATTTAAATCTCATTCATCCATACATTTCTCTTTTTGTAAGCAGCAATTTATCATATTTAGGCATTTCGAAGAATTTTAGAGCGGCTATGCTAGTTCATCTGTTCACAGAGGAGAGGAGTTTACTATATGTTTTTGATAAGGTAAGAGTTTTATCGTAATTTATTGCTACTGCAGATATTTGGTTCAGTATACCTTAATTGTAACTTGATGTTTTGTCTTGATTTAGGATCCAGTTTGTCTAACTCCGATTCTCCGAATTAAAGGCCCAGTTCTTAGACCATTTTCCATTGATCTAATTGTCGATAAAATTCTTGTCGCAAAAGACATTCCAGATTTTTCATGTGGCGTTACTATGGTTATGCAGCATATTTTTTATATGACATTTTTTTTGCCTATCCTAAGCCTTTGTTAAAAACACTATATTTTATTGAACACCACGTTATATTAGATAAAGTTAAACTTTGCAAAACAGCTCAACAAATATCTAAATTATGCAAACTTTAAATGTTAAATTGATATGATATTTAAAACAATTAGCTGTATTTAAATTTTGTTTTTCTTAACAATCATCTTTCTCTACAAATGGGGTTTATGGTAACATACTACGATATTGAATTGTGGTAATCGGTAATTAGTTTATTAAAAAGCAAATATCGTTTGAATTTCGTCTAATTCTGTCTTATGGACAATCACTGTCTTTTTTTTTGTCGTTGAAAAAATCCTTAATTTCTGAAAAAAGTCAATTAACGAAGAAAAAAAGGCGGAGGGGGACAGCACGTCTCCTCTAGTTACCCCGGTGCTGTTGCCCCGGCAAAAAACTAAATGATGGTTTTTCAAAAAACCGATATGAGTTTTTTGAAAAACGCAATATAAGGGATTTTTTTGAAAAACCGATTTTTTACGGTTTTTCAAAAAACCGAAAACGGTTTCTATCTGGCTTCAGTCTGAAAAACCAATTTCGGTTTTTTGCCGGACCGTTTTATTTTACAGTGTATGCTGCAGTCCTGGATGATTAATTTAAGTACCGTAAACTGGGGTTACTTTAATTTTTTTTGAGATATTTTTATATACCCTTTCTTCATTATTGATAACAATCGAAATTTAATAAAATGAAATTTAATAAAATAGGGGCTATGGTTGCCTCGTACATAATTCAAGTTCACAAAAAAAATAAAATGAAAGGATTCGATATAATATTTATTTAACTAGTCATTCAATGTTACCCCGCAAATGGGGTAACTTTGAATATGTTTTGCTTTTACAGTAAAACGTACTCAAACACATATTGTTTTGTTTTAAAATTTAAAAAAGCAACAGCCTGGCTTAACAGAAATTTATTTTTATTAAAATAATGTAATATTATTTTAAGACTTAATTGTTTTTTTTTTTCTCTTATGGGTATGTTTTAACTGGACCTGCATAAAAAGAGTTTTTATTGCTTTGTCTTTTATGTATAGGAATATAAGACAACTCAGATGAGACAATAACAGTTTCACTTACAGAAGATAATGCATGTGGAACATTTTTAAATGTTGTTTGAAAATGCTTTAAAGATATACTTTTCCCAGGGTCAACATTAATTTTTTTTTTTCGCTTAGGCTTTTCTTTTTCCATACCATCAACACGACGTAGTCTCTTAAGTACATTAACTACTGCTTTACTAACGTTAGTTTTAACAGTTTCAATACTTTTATTTAGCAAACGATTGAGGACAATATTCACATTTAATGGGTATATACCACATTTTTAAAAACCAACTTTTATATTGCTGCTTACCTCTTGACCTGATGAATATATATAAGTTTATAAAGTTTTTAATAAAGAAGGAAATTGATTTTGTGATGGTCTGTGCTTTTTTGGAACCTGAGGTTTTCCATTGATCCAGTATTTTCCTCCAATGTCTTTTTAGAGGTCTATAAAATGCAACATCAAGTGGTTGCAATAAATGGATAGAGTTTGCTATTAAACAAAAAAACAAGATATTATTTTCTAAAGCTAACTTAAGAACCTTTTCACTGAAGTGACTGCTTAGATAATCATCAATAAGAACTTTAGTTTCTGGAAGATCCTTTGCAAATCTGACAAAAACGATCTCAAACCAATCAGAAACGCAAACATCATCAAACCATCCTGATTTACTTCGATTATATTGTACATTAGGTGGCCCACCTTCAGTCCATGTTGTTCATAGATGTTCAGCTTTATAAACAACATAAACAGGCACCATTTGACCAGTGGCTGAACCACAAAACATGATTGACATAGCACTCTTACTACTGTTTTTAATACGTTCTGGATATTTCACCCCTCTTTTGGAGATACACCGCTTAGTTCCAGGATTATTTGATAAACTTGTTTCATCATAGTTAAAAACATTACAAGAAGGAACTTGTATTTCTTGACCATACTTAAATGTAATTTTTAAATTGTCAAAGAACTTTGTTATTTTAGAAGATGATACTGATGCACAACACTTTTCGATATTCTAACTCATTCGCTGAGTGAGAGCAGCATTGTGACGTTTTAAAAAACTAAGGGCCCACTCTCTCCCTGGAAAGTTGTCGTAAAACTCAGGAACAATTCTGCATTCAATATCCAAAATCGACATTCCTAATACACGAAGATCTGTTATTTCAAAAGGAAAACCCCAAGCAGCAACAGCAATTGCATGTTGTACAATTGCTAATTCTTGTATATTTGAAAAAACTGAGGGCTTTCCAGGTTTTTTTGGATTAAGTTTTTTAATCTTATTATACAAAGTACCAACAGGCACTCCGTGAATACATGATGCTTTTTTGTATGATAAACCATTATCATAGCATTTGAAATTTGGCGTTCAGTATAACTTATATACTGCCTGGCATCAATTTTTTTTTTTGGTGTAAGCGTGGCATTATACTACTTTGTAAAACTAAATAAAAAATTTAAAAATGATTAAATGCAGCACAATATATATATATATATATATATATATATATATATATATATATATATATATATATATATATATATATATATATATATATATATATACATATATATACATATACACACACACACATATATGTTTTGTTTTGTTATTCATGTATGTATACATATACATATGTATATATATATTTAATGTATATTTATGATATATGATATATATTAAAAATTTAATATATATATATGCAAATACATATATATATATATATATATATATATATATATATATATATATATATATATATATATATATATATATATATATATATATATATATATTTATATATATATACATACATAAACACATGTGTACACTTACTTTATAAATACATAAAATATCTATTTTTAAACTATATATTATACTGTATACTAACTTATATGTATACTACTAATTTATACATGATAAGAAGAATTTATACAAATGAGAATAAGTTTAAAATTGTTACATGTTTCTGAGATTTTATGCTGTGGGGTTACTTTGAATGTTATTCAAAGTTACCCCATATGCAAAAAAATGTATACATGTATACAAAAAAATGTATTCCTATGGTTATTAAGTATAGCAGGCTAAGGAATTCATTTAATTTTTACTTACCTAATAATTTTATAAACAAAAAATATTAAACTTAGACAACAAGCTGCTCACGAGCTGAGGCAGTGTACAAAGTATTCTGGCTCAATTTTTTACGAAAAATTTCCGAAATATTTATATAATTTTTAAAGGAACAATTTCAACCAATAAACAAAGTGAAACTTTAAATAATGAAAATATAAACTATTTTTGATATTTTTATGCTTCAGGTTTGAACAGTTTCATATAAATACTTGTCATAATTACAGCCAAAAGAAAAAAAAGATTTATATTAAAAGTTACCCGGCTATTCAAAGTAACCCCGGTTTACGGTATGGTAAGTTTTGTCACAAAATATCCTTAAACATGTAGAAACTGACTGCCTCTCTATTAGTTTTGGAATTATTGAAACTTTATTTAAGTTGGATAGTTTACCTAATTTTTTGGATTCAAGTTCATAAAGTTTTTTAACGAACCATTGTACCATTGTAAGTTGACCAGTTTTTTCAGTAAGTCAATTATTTCTAATATTTTTAAGCAAATGAACATAATCAAAGATTAGGAAATATTATCATTTTTCAATCAGGGTTTATCTGGAGCTGATCTTTCTGATCTTTCAAAGATTTTATGGATTCCTTTATTGATTGGATGGTAAGGCTAATTTGTTCAAAAATTAAACTGAGAGTTTAATTTACTTATCGGTATCATTTTGAAGTATGGTCCACCTAATAAGCAATTAACCATTAGACCAAATATAGTTTTTGCAGGAGAAGATGAATTATCGATTGCTTTACCGAATAATATACCACCATGTATAACAACATTTTTTTAACAAAAACCTCATCATGCAATAAAAAACAGTTTCTGTTTTTTTTCTACAGATTGAAATATATTAGTCAAAAAATGCTTCTCATTTAATTTAGAAACTTTTGAAGTTAACTTTGTTAAAGTTCTTACAAAAGACAATTAGTAATCTGTTTGCAATGGATTATACAAACTTCTGAATGTAGCAAAATACCGAGCAGTGGCGGGTTTTATGGGGGAGCCATAGGGGTAGTATGCCAGGCCAACCAGATGGTGGAAATTTAGGACAATATTTTCCTCTAACTATTTGTTTTTCAAAATTTATCAGCTTGTGTAACTCGCAAACTACAGTGTCATTAGTGACTTTTAAGTTTGCATTTGAAATTACTTTAATCTAATTTGTTTTTCTTCTTCATTTTTAGGAATCATAAGGTCAAGTCCTCTGTGGATTTGTGAGAGCTAGGTAGAATAATATTGTTTAATTCCTGTGTATACTATTGCTTTTGATATTTATTCAAACAAGCAGTTAGTTTTTATCAAGATATTTCAAAAAATTTTGTTAGTAAATCACTAGAAAAGTTATAACTTTATATATAAATATTTAAAACAATAGTATATAAGGAATTAAACAATATTAATCTACCTAGGTCTCACAAATGCACAAGCGACATGACTTTAGGAACATTTTGTCCTACTCAAAGGTAGGACAAAATGTTTCTAAAGTCTGCTACTACTGTCCTACTATTTCTGTGATTATGATAAAGAAATGTTTGTTTTGTTGGTGATTTATTTCATATTATTCAAAGTATAAAAATTCTAAAACTCAATCAATAAAACTACTTTATTTACAATTAGCTAGTTTTGGGTGAAGGAAAATCTCTTTTTGTGTGTAGGGAAACGCCCTGTGCTTATTTAGTTTTAAAAACGTTTAGGTAGGCACTTCAGTCCATTTTATGATCTCGTAATATAATTAAGCTAAATTGTTAGTTTTAATTTTATTGCATTCAAAATGTTAATCTTGTTTTAAAATGGGTTTAACCAACTTCGTAGCACTTCTGGTTGTCAAGAAATTTTCTGGTTGTCAAGAAATTTTCTGGTTGTCAAGAAATTTTCTGGTTGTCAAGAAATTTGCATTTTTATACCACCTAATTTGACATTTTTTTAGACAAAAAAATGCGTTTTTTTATTTTAGTTTTTTTTAACATTTTTTTTTTACCATCATAACTGCGTAAAAATTTTACGCAACGACCTTAAGCAATAATCTATCTATTATCTGTAATAAAATATCACATCCGCCTAAAATATCACATCCCCCATAGAAAAACCGAAAACGAGAATGCGTTTTCAAGTTAATGCACTTAGAAGTGTATCTAGTACGTCCGAAATATTTATGTATAAAAACAATAAATTAAAAACGCAAAGATCAAGATTTATAAAACGGTTTGTAAATAATATACTATAAATGAAGTCAGCATTAAATGGTAATATATTTTAAATTCATACTTATGAAATTTTGATCTTATTATATTGCGTGACAATGATTATATAAATTACACATGAGGGATGTGATATTTTAGATACCAAATACTAATACTTTGCAGTATTTTAAATATTATGTAGGGGAATGTAATATTCTAGAAGCCTGAATAAGGGGGATGTTATATTTTACATAGGAACTTCAGCTTTTTATTGTGATATATAGACAACATATATACTGAAATAGTGGTAGCTCTTTTTTATTTTTTTCAGCTTTGTTGGAAGATGTTTAAAAATATATTATATATGCATGTATACAATACATGTTTGTTTAGAAAGCTTATAATAAATTTACAATTTTTTTTATTCTTTATTTTCTATTTTTAGCTTTTTAGTGTTTAACTTAATCTTCTATTTTATTTAGATGCGATTGAGCTAACAATTAAAAAGTGCAAAATTGTTCAATCAAAACTTTGAAAAGGTTTATTAAAAGACATAAGGCTTTGAACGAGTTAATGAGTTCTAAAGATTCAAAAAGAACACAACAGACACATTTTTATACTTGTATTTTTATATCTTAGTGCATAAACATTTAAGGAAAAGAAATAATTACAATATGTCATTGTTTCTTTTTTTGTATATTTTTAAATTTAAGGAGAGAGGGCTATAAAATATTTGGAATCTTTTATTAAATAAAAGAAGCTTCTTAATTATCCTAATAAAGTAACAATTTTAAAGTATGATCATATTAACGTTTTAATGTGGGTGGTATGAGAGAAGGTGCCTATGATTCTTGAGTCAATTTTGAGTCTTCGCAAGTCCAGTTCAAAAATCGATTTATATATATTTGTAATGATAAATGTAAAATCATTGTGAATTTTTTTATTAAGAAACATCAAATATCAATGTGTAATGATAAAGAATACTGTACCAATACTGTATGTGCAGTGTAGTATATTTATTGTACTGTATAGTATTATGGAAAAGACGAACATAAAAAATTTTGGGATTGCGATTATATACTGTTAACTAATTTGAAAGGAAAACAGCATGTTGATTATTGTTGTTTTAAGCCCATAGGCCGGCGTCTGTGGTATGAAATTCAATCACTTTCGTTAGACACATTGAGTAACTAAGTTCTGAAAAGACCAAATTGCGTTTTAAGTATCATAGAATCTAAAATAAAAAGATCCCACTCTAAAAGTGTCCCAAGCGGCCAGTATAGACCCCCAAAATGACCCATCATCGTGTCTATCGTGTGCTATCGACTTCATTCGGTTTCTTATAAAATATTTTGCAGAACGTTTTTTATCAAAGATTTTTACGATTTTTTGGTGTAGAAAACAGTTCTGTAAAATAAAAACCTCATAAATATTAGTATACAAACTTTTTTCTAGTTGAGCAGAATGAATGCCTGTTCTATTCACTTTGATGGTTTTTCTGACGACTTGATTTTTATTTCTGAAAAATGACTATTATCTAATAAACGTGCCAAAACATTATGGTTACTTTATCCTGAATATAAACAACACTTGGTTAGGTTATTTGGTAATGTTCAGCTTCTTCGTATGCCATATAATGTATGGCATATGCCATACATTTTCTGTTTAAAGAGGAAGGTTATATGTATATATATATATATATATATATATATATATATATATATATATATATATATATATATATATATATATATATATATATATATATTATATATATATATATATATTTATATATATATATACATGTATATATATATATATATATATATATATATATATATATATATATATATATATATATATATATATATATATATATATATATATACATGTATATATATATATATATAAATATATATATACATGTATATATATATATATATGTATATATATATATATATATATATATATATATATATATATATATATATATATATATACATACATATATTTTTTAAATCTTTTTGAATGATTTCTATCAGAAAAATTTTCATCACCTTCACTAAGGTCTCTTAAATCATTTTCATCATGCTCATTTTTCATCAACAGGTAGCTTTATCTTGTGGCATTACTCTTGACTATGAAGCAAATGAAAATGAAATGGTGTTTTGCCACATTGCTTGCTATAAATTATTAACTAATAAAACAAAAATTGAGAGAGCTCAAAAATTAGCAGAGAAAGACCAAGGTAAGTCACTTAAAAATCAAAAACAACCTTTAAATGTTTCAGTTTCTTCACCAAAGAAAACGTGATCGTCACAAGTTATAAAACAAAGTAGCAGCAGACCAGCCGTTCTCCCATATATATTTATCATTTGCAAGAAAAATGAAAAATTTGTATGTATTTAGTCTAGCAGTATTATTATTTTATAGTTTATTTTTTATATTTTATAGGTTATGAAGTTAAATCAGTTACCAAGTTTATTTTAATAATATTACATTTATTGATTAACCAGCCAGATAACTTATTGGTAACACTCCCTCTGAAATCACAGGTTTAATTCTCAATAATACTTTGAGACTTTGAGTTGCTGTATATTAGTAGTAGTAGTAGTAGTAGTAGTAGTAGTAGTAGTAGTAGTAGTAGTAGTAGTAGTAGTAGTAGCAGTAGTAGCAGTAGTAGGATATTCTTATTGAATCTGGTGTCGTAGCATCTGGCTCTTTGAATGGAGTGTTACGAGGGAAGCACTATAATCATTCAGTATATGCCTATAAAATCTTATACGAAGCCTTACAACGATTAAGGTTGCATTCATTCACTAAAACATTGAATTTAAATGAACTGGATTGCCTCAATACTCCTATTGCAATGCTGAGAGAAAAATTTCCCAATCAGTTTCCAATCATTTTGCTAAATTTTCATATTTTTTGACTATTATTTTGTTATAGGTATGATGATTTTATTCTCGAATTAAATCAACAGTCACCAAATTTTGCATTCTGGTCATCTTTTATTGAAATGATAGAATTGTTGTTATTATTTCATTAGTGCTACATGCTGCGGTAATAGGAACCTTCATTTGTCGACTACCAGATCAATTTTACCTTGGTGTTTTAGCTATAATCGAGTTAACTATTCAAGGTATCTCTCATCATACTGGTTAGAAATTACATTGCTCAACAAAATACATCCTGATAAGTTTACTAACAAGGCGTTATGATTGTTTGTAATAGAAAAGTTAATTATAAAATTTATATACAATTAAAATAAGTGGTTTCTCATAGGGGTCAAACATGAGCTATCAAACCAATGGACAGTCCAACGGCAGACTGAATATGGCTTTTCATCAGTTGCATATGACCAAACCATTGAACAAACAGCTAACCGTGATTGCAAAACTAATGCTGGTATTGTTGGCTCTACCTTACACCAAGAAGTAGTTCATCGGTGGATTTTAGCTCAGAGTGATAGAGCTGCAATATCGAGTGAATGCGAAATGATGGCAGGCATCAATTTAAAAAAAAATTTAGTAGGGTCATATCTTCCTCCCTACCTGGAGCCAGCCCCTATCGTGATTTTTTTTAAATAAGAAAATTTAAATGTTTTTTTTCATTAATTTTTTTTTGTATTGTTTTATACAAAACTAATTTATTTCAGTAATTATATATTTTTGAATTGATTTGTTTTTAAAGTTTTTAGATTTTTTTTATTTGCGAATGATTTTTATTGCTTTCTTGTAAAAAATGTATTTACTTTTTTTTATGGCAAAAAATTAATATATTTTTTTCGATAAAAGTAATTGTTCAAGCATATCAATTATAAAATAATTGTTCAAGCAAATCTAAATTTTATCGCAAAAATTGTAGTTTTTTTTATATAACGTTGTATAATTCTTGATTTTCTCTAAGAAACCAAATAGGTTACCCCAATTAATAATTAAAAGTTATTTAGCTCTAGGGAATATTTATTTTATATGATTTTTATACTTTATTTAAGATGTGAAACGAATGCTTATAATAAGATTCAAGATTCGAAAAAGAAAAAAAAGTACTCAATTAATTATTCTTGATCTTACGAAAAATTAAAAATAACATTAAAAAAAAAATTAATTAATAATTTAGTATCATTATTCCGCGCTAAACCCAAATTTATATCTGTTACCGTTTTGGAGTTTTTAAGTTAAAAGTTTTCACGGTATGGGAAGATAAATAATTAATTATTTATCTTCCCATACCGTGAAATAAATGTGATGAATACCATTGATGCAATGATAAATCCATTTACTATTGAAAGCAAAGAACTACTCAATATCTCAACAGGTTCTTTTGCTCCCACTGATATTGAATCTGATCTTCGTAATGCCCATGATATAGGTGATAAACAATTTACCTCATTCGTAAAAGAGTAACTGTTGTGTGAAGATCCTGATATATATTTTCAACAATAAAGCGAAATAGTTTGAAAACATTTGCTAGCTTAAAGCAGGTAACAAAATCTAAGTCTTTAAATGGTAAACTAGTTACATTAAAAAATGACAGAGACTTATTTGTTAGGCTAGTGCTAATTGGTAAAGATAGAGAAGTCGATGTAAAGGCAATTTTAGCATATTCATTGAGAGTGTATCCAGCCTTTATCGACAATCACAGGGTCACTTGTAAAAACATGTAAAGCCAAGTTACTAAATGTTATTGAATCAAAATGTAATGATATTACTGTGACCACTATTCCTACAGACAACGCGCTACTCATTGATGCTATGGCAATTTTACAAAGCTTAAAAGCAATAGCGGGCACATTCAAGGAGCTAGCAAATGAAGTACTTAAACAAGTAATACGATTAGCTGATTACCATAAATCATCTCGTCTTAAATTTGTATCTGATTGCTACCCATTAATTAGCTTAAAAAATGCTGAAAGAGAAAAAAGTGCACAATCCGGTGTACAAGCATTTACCATTTTTAGTGCTACTCAACAGGTACCAAAGCAATGGAAAAAATTTATGTCTCTCGGACGAAATAAAGAGGAACTAATAAATTTTCTATACATGTCATGGTGTGAGTGTAATCCACAAGTTCTTGGCAACATAACTCTCTACGTAACAAACACGAACTTGTGTAACAAAATTCAGTCAATTGACAACCTTATTGTTGTAAGTGAAGTTCATGAGCTTGCCAGTGACCACGAAGAAGCTGATACTAAGTTGATTTTATATGCATCACATGCGTCACTGCACTATCAAACTGTTGTTATTAGTAGTCCTGATACTGATGCATTTGTGTTTGCTCTGTCAACTTGCCTTCTGCCAACTATATACTTCGATTCTGCTGTTGGTAACAAACGCCGTATCATTAATATAAAAAAATATGAACCTGATTTTGGTAAAGATTTTTCGATTGCTATGACTGGCTTTCATTTGTTTACAGGTGACGATTTTTGTTTCTTTAGAAAATATTGTAATGTTTAGACGGGGTAAAACTATGAATTCAGATTTTTAAATTTATTCAAGTTTATATTTATAGTTGTTATTATGCGGTTCAACAAGTGCATTTTATGGAAAAGGAAAAGCAATAGCTTTCAAAGTCCTACGGAAGAAAGCAAAATATTTAGAAGCTTTTAAAATTCTAGGTGATTTAGTACCACCATTCGATGAACTAATAAATATGCTGGAAAAATATGTCTGTGATTTATACGGGGCTGAACAAGAAGAATCAGTTAATGTAGCTCATTACACATTATTTAAATCTGGTAAATTTAGCAAAGAAATGTTGCCACCGAATAAAGATTCGCTTGTGCAACACATAAAAAGAGCTAATTATGAAGCTTTTATAAGAAAAATATCACATGTAGCATTGATTAATCCACCAAGTCTTTTTGGAAATGATTGGTTTAATGATCAAGGTTCCATTGCCATATCTTGGATGGAATCGCCTGCTGCACCAGATGCTTGATTTTGTTGAATGTTATTGCCGTGGCGATTGTTCCACAAAAAGATGTTCATGCAATAATTGCTTAACATGCTTATAATTTGCACAGATCTTTTCAAATGTAATGTCTGCAACAATAACCATCCCAAGAAGGAGGATGACGAATAGTCAGACAAACTATCCGAGTCAGAGTCCGATTGCAATAGTAATACGGAATAAATGTTTAACTTTTTTTTTATTATATCATTGCTATTTTTATATTTTCGGACATTGAACTGTGAGATAAGCATTAACAGTAGTAATGAAAATAAAAAATTCGGTTATAATAATATTTATGTTTTTAATACAATACTCTTTTGAAGCGGAGCATAAATATGATAACTGATAATTATCCTAAGAAAACAGCCCACATAAATACAAAGGTGTAGAAGTCAGGTTACCCATATCATAAATTGTCCAAAATTTTATATTATATTGGAAATTTATTGAGGAATACACTAACAAAATTTGAAATCACAAGAATAATTTATTTGGGGGTAATTAAACAAAAAGCAGACTTTGGTTTTTTTTTGGTTAGTTGAAACCGTCTCTGTTAAAATCAAAGGATGGTTTTTATATACGGCAAATGTTTGACCTCAGTTATCCGGTTACTGTGACTCTAAAAATCTGGGATCTTTTGGGTATTATATCAGGTCATTTAGATCTTCAAAATAACGCTTTCGAAAATTAGTTACTAAATGTGTCTAACGAAACTCTTTTTCTAGAAGACTTTTCTGTTAACAGACGCCGGCCTACCACTGCGACATCGAAATGCTTTCGCAAATATTTTAATCATTTTGACTACGAAACAATGGAGCAATTACAAAAAGTTTATATTCGTACACACTTAGAACATTCGGTTTCTTTAATTACTTAATCATAAAAATGCTTTAAACCGTGTCCTACATTGTACAACGAGGATTTCAACAACAATTAAAAATTGTACTTAAATGACAGCTTGATAGCGAGGAATTTGACGAGTTTAAAATAAGGACGAAAACGTGGGGGTTTAGTTAAAATAATGAGTTAGATTATAAAATTGACTATATCGATTGGCATAAGAAAGACTTTTTTAATTTCAATTTAACGAGTCGAGTACAAACGCGAAACCGTGGTAACAAAATTCCGAACATAAATTTCCGGTAATTATAATATTTGTCAAACAGTTCGACTTGAACAGTTCAGTAAAGGAATGAGTTTAAAAAATGTAAAGTGAAAATATATTAGTAAATATTTATTATTTGTGGTTAGAACTTGAGCCCACAAATTTTTGTTTCAAATGTACCTACGTCTGACGTGTCAGAAACCCAGAGCTATTCAAATTTTATTACGCATAATACTGGTCTCAAAACATCTTTAAAAAGCATTGAAAATATTTAAATAATATTCTTGTTACTTTTTGATAAAAAACTTTCGATTCTACTTTTCTTTTCTTTTTCAACTTAATTTAGTTTAAGTTGAAAAAATTTATTTTTTCTTCAAGGTAATGAAATTTATCTCCCTTCTACGACTTGCCTTACCGAGTCACACTTTGCCTACCAGGGCTATTCCTACAGGTTAGTTAACAACAAGTCCCTCAAGAACACAACATAAGTCACAATCTTTCGGTGAAGCCGTCAGTAACCCTTGCAGATGGAAATAGACGTTTTTAGAGGAAAAAAGATTGACCACAAAAGTATGGGAAATTATTGGTATAGACTTCGTTGGACCATTTACTAAAACATCAATGGGTAACAGATATTTCATGCACCAATTTATTTTCTAAATAGCCTATTGCTTACGCATTACCAAATAAGGAAGCAATAACGGTAGCAAGAACGGTAATAAAATTAGTTACAACCTTTGGATTTCCATCCCTATACTTACTGACAATGGAACTAAGTTTTGCAACAAGATATTTTTATTTTTTTATATAATGCAGACCCGTAGAAAAAGCATTAGGTCGAATCCTTTAAAAATGAATTAGAATAAGACCTTTTGATTTTGTATAATACAGCAATTACAATAATTCATTTTTTCCCGTTATTTAATTAGTTAAACGATGAGGTATATAAGATCTTGGGTATCGAACGACGAAGAACTGTTGTTTGTCACCCTCAAACAAATGGACAAGAAAAAAATATAAATAAAAATATAAAAAGGTGTGCATTATTTTATTATTGTTTAAGTTCACAATAAAATAATGATAATAACATCATTATTTTAAAATTACGTTTATTAGAAAAATCAGAAAACTTGTCGACGAAAACCAGTCAAACTGGAATGAGTTTCTAGATATAGTTTTATATCCATTACGTATTGAAAGACAAACTTCTACAAAAGTGTCACCTTTTGAGTAGATGTTTGGTGGTCGTTCACCTTTTTTCAGAAGTGAGTTCAAAGAAGTAAGTATATTTGGTATAATATTTTAAGCAATTATATTTACTTTACACTCATAATTCAGTATACCAATACCAGTATGCTTTGTTATTTAGGACTTCAAGTGAGGTACAAATGAACAAATTCTGAGACGTAAGGGTGTCATGGTCTGAATGATTTCATATGGAATTACCCTACAACTTTACTGCAAACATTGACAAAGCAATCAATGGGTTTAGATTCTCTGGTTTATAGCCAATAAATGACCTTATTTTTAATGATGAAGCCTTTGACGCAGCTTTGCTTACTAATGAAGCTGAGCCATTGAAAATCTGTCAGCAATCTAGTGAATTGCCTAATTTGCCTATTGTTGCACCTATACAGTTGGCAAATGTCATGAACACAACAACTACTGCTGCAAAATCGAAGGCTGTTGATGATGCAGTTTTGCCAATTGTTGATGAGTATCATGGCCTCAAGTTTCCCTGAAAAATTTTGGAAAAGATTTCTTCGCGTCCCAAAATTTCTGTTTTAAGACAACAAAAGAGAAAGACAGAAAACTGAAAACTGAAGACTGAAAGAGTCAGCTGAAAACCTTACTTCTTCACTTTTCAAGAAGCGACTAGAAGAGCATAAAAAGAAAAAGCTGCACTTAATAAGGTGATCAAGCAAAAAATGAAATCGATAAATTTGAAGACGAAAAAGGTAAAGAAGCCTGAAAAGCAGATAGCAGAAAGACCTGATGGAATAAAGAAACAAATGAAAAAGAAGAAATTTATGGTTTCTGCCTCTGAAAGTTTTATCACTGATACAACTCTATGCACCATATGCTTTTGTCCATACAATGTGCCACCATTTGATGATTGGACACAATATACTAAATGTACATTTTGGTACCACTTTTCATGTGGTCCAGATGATTCAGACTTATGCTACAACTGTGAATCATAATCATGTATATGTTATTTGAACATTTATGTTAGTAATATAAATTAAAAAAATTTTATTAATCTTCAAGACAATTGCATAGAATAATTGCAGTGTTAATATTTCAGTTATTTTAATAAAATGTAAAGAGTTTTTATAAAGAACTACTAATAGGTTTTATTTTAACTGATAGTTATTTTTAACAACTGTTTTAAAGGTTCGGGGCAAGGTGCACTCCTTGGAGCATCTTGCCCCACGGCTGGGGCAAGATGTCTCCTTGCACAATTATTAGTTTTTTTAACTTCAAAGTTTATCACCAGTAATTAAGTAGTTATTTTATCTTACAAATGTCTTCTCCTATAAGTAAACTTTGGTATTAAAAAGAAAAATTACTAGAAAATGTAAAAGTATTTGTTATATACGCTAAAGTTTGTTAAGGGGGCATCTTGCGTCACGTAAACAATTTAACGCCCTCAAAAGGTTTATTTAATAAAATAAATATACTCAATGTTTATCAACTAAACATTTATCAGATACTTACTTTTATGTACAAAATTGATGATAAAATGACACCTCTAATATTTAATACCTTTTTTAACAAAATTAAATCATGTTTACTCAACTAGATTTTCAAATCAAAACTATATTCAACCTAAAACCTATTATACGGCCACCAAACTCTCTATTGCAAATAGAAGATCCAAATTATGGAATTCTAAATTTAATACATCAAAACTACTGCTTCTTTTCACAAATTTAAAATAAAACAAAAACTTCTTACTACTGACAATGAATTATGTTATTTCTTGATTTTTTTTTTTTTTAACTTTATTTTTATCTTTTTTTTTATTATTTTCTGGTTTTTATTTTTTTATTTATCTATATAATTTCCCTTACGCGAACAAGCCACCTGGTTTGCTTTTTTCTGTTCTTGTTATTATTAACTTAAACAGTATAAAAAATAACTCTTAATCCTATTAATAATTATTGATTAGCAATCAATAAAATTATTTCAACGAATAGTTTTTTTTATAACTTTATTTAAAATCAGTTCTTATATGTAATTTTGTTTTGTTTTGTTTTTTGTACACCTTGAGGTTTTTATTGTCTTTTATTAAATTATGTCATTTTTTTTTCTTTTTTTTTTTTTAGTTTTTTGGCTTTTGTTAATTAAATAAAAATGTATTTCAATTAAATTTTAATGGTATAATAAAATATTTACCTTATAAAACTACTGCTTTATAACGTAAAAACACGATTAAACTACAGGGCTTAGTGATATAACTATTTTTGTCTTCTTTTTGCCCCGGCCATGTATATCTTTATTCATACATTTTGGTATCGTAGCATTTTTTAAACGGCGAAATAAGTGCATAAAATAAAATAAAAAAAAGTAAAAAATATTACTTGATTCTAAGACTAAAAAAGTTAAAAATGGTAAAACTGATATGATTAGATATTTCTATAATTACTTTGTATTAATATTGGTAATGAGTTAGAGTAAAAGTCATCATGTAGAAGAATTTATAAATATGCGGCCTTAGGTACAATAAGCTTTTTTATAATTGTACCTAGAGCCATCAGGAGTCGTACCTAGGGCCGTTCTTTTTTTTTTTGAAACTTAGATTAAACTACATATTAATTAGACAACAAAAATAGACATATAAATTACTAATTCGTATCAGATAATTACACAAACGGTTCTGAAGATTGAGTAACACAATTTTACTGCAACACATATCAATTTTATTAATAGTTCTGCGCAAAATTGACGATTAAGTCCACGCTTAAAATGGTAATCCCAAAACAACCGCGAAAAAAAACCCACTCTGTACTAATCCAAATTCAACAATCTATCTCGTGATCAAATGAATTCTTATTCAAAGAAACACACATATGACCCTAGGTACAAGCAAACTATATGGTCCTTGGCACCAGACTTGATAGCCTCATGAAACAAAGTCATCTAACAAACCTGGATTAGGAGGAAGCTTATTAAACTTAGCATTTAGCTTTATTATACTAATATTAAGATATTTATTAACTCTTTTTTGTTGAAGGATTAACATTTATTTAATCTATGTTTTTATACTGATTTCTATTAATATATAAAATCTATTTATGTAAATTAAAGTTTAGCGTGGCATCAAATCATAATATGACCATGAATTGAATTTTTATACATTTTTAAATCTCTTTGTTACTGATTTTATAATTTTTAAATTAGAATGAGGACTATGTAAGAAAAATAGTAATGGAACCTTCTCGTAATAATTCAATGGAGGAAGCTGTTGGTTTACTTTTAACAGGAGGGTAACAGGTGTTCATTAAGAAATACTGAAAAAAAAAACGAATCTTAATCACAGCACCCTTTGCATGTAATCTATGCTTATGTATTCTGCACCAATAAGTATTTATCCTACTTAGTAAATGAAACTTGTATAAGTTTGTAACTAAAAGCGAATTCTAAATGTGTGTTTTTATGTATACAGATATATTTATTTATTTATGTATACAGATATATTTATTTATTTATGTATACAGATATATTTATTTATTTATGTATACAGATATATTTATTTATTTATGTATACAGATATATTTATTTATTTATGTATACAGATATATTTATTTATGTATACAGATATGTTAAAAGAAAAAAAGGAATAAAAGAGAGAGAAATCAATGAAAACCAATTTTTTTACAAGAAGAGTATTTAATGAAGAGCAGGAAAATATTTTAAGGTGGTATATTGTTACCTGCTCTCAAATGTGTTATAGACAGTCTTTTGTAAGTTTAAGATCTATTGCTTTTGATATGGCTAAAATAAATAACATAAAAGTTTCCAGTATCTGGATTAAAGAGAAGAAAGCTGGAATAGAATGGATGCGCTTGTTTTTAAAGCGGAATTCTTTAAGCATTTGAATGCCAAAAGAATGTTCTTTGTCAAGAATGACATCTTTTAATAATTACAATGTACAAAAGTTATTTTACTAATTTAGAGGCATTGTATATAAGAGAATCAAAATTTCGTGATGGATTTTGCATTTGGAATTTTAATGAAGCATCACAATATATAATAATCCCATCACTGTACAAAAATGTAATAAAACCATTACTAAAAAATGTATCAAGCAAATTAACTCTGTGACAAGTGGAGAACGTGGAACTTTGGTGACAAGTTGTTTTTTCATAAGTGTCTCAGGTGCTACCATACCACCTGCAATGATATTCCCTCAAAAATCTGGATCTCTTGGTCTTGCAAATCCAACTGGATGGATGAATACAGAGTTATTTGTAGAAGTAGTTCAACAAATTATATAAAAAACATTCTCGTCAAAGAAAAATCCATCTCTACAGATATTAGATAATCATGAGAGCCACTTATCTACAAACGCTCTTGATCTCGCAAAGAGTAATGGTGTTACTATTTTTACTATACCATATCACTTTTTGTGTTGTTTTCCTACATTTTATAATTTTCTTATTATCTTGTTTATTATTGCTCCATAGACTGCATCAAAGTAACCCACCATGGGTGGGTTACCTTGATACAAAGCTTGAATTTTACTCAATAATTTTTTTACGAGTTTGACCTCTTTTTATTTGTTAATTTAAGAATTTAGTTTTGAAATTATAATGCTTATATACAAATTGCACTTATTGCTCAAAAAAAACGTGTCTAAAAAAGTAGTTACAAAACAAAAACCAAAAGTGTTTCATATTGACGAAAAATAATAATAGTTATAACAATAACTAACAATATAACGTACAAAAACCTATAGCAAAACATTTCCCATAGGATTTTAAAACACTTTATATAATACAAGCAGCAAAACTTTACTTAAGACCATTAAATAGCATTTTCCGATTATAACTTGCAAAGCTCTCTGAAAATCAAAATAGGATAAAAATATAAAAAATTTTATCACATGATTGAAAAGCAAAACTTAGGACTTTATAGTTTTGAAACAAAGTCAGGTCATCCTAGGTACACGAACTTACTCTAAAATATATCACGGCGATCTTCCGTTTAACTTAAAAGTTAATTTTTCAAGATCGTCTGTGTTTTATTATTCGGTCCTGTTTTATAAGATTTTTCATTCCATATTTTTAACTTTTTTGCATGTAGCAAAATACACTAGAAATAAATAAAGTATGGCTGACGAAAGCTTTTTTAGTTAGGATTATGGAATTTTCAGTCGCAGAAAATAAAGCATTTACAAAACTCTACACCACTTTTTGAGATTAAAATAGTGAGTATTAAAAGTGCCGTTGTTTTATTTGGTAAAGTTTGTTAGTTTATACAAATCGATGTCTATTGTTTTAGAAAAATAGAAAGCATCTAAAAAATTAAAAAATGGGGGAAAGAAATTTATTTTTCCAATCTAAACCAAATGTTGATCCAATGTATAGGGATCAACATTAATTCAATGAATATGGATCAACGTTGAATAAATGTGGTGTTGTGGTTTATCCTCCTCCGGCTAGTTGCCATATAGGCTACATACCAAGGCCTGCGAAAACGAGGTCAGCTCACTAAAGAACATCACCACCCGTTTCACAGAGTAAGTAATTTTAAGTTGAAAGAAGGATAATTGAGTGAAAGTCAGAACAAGACGAGTTAGAAAGATAGCATAAAGAAAGCGGACAGCTATTGCACAAGATGTTAGAATGTGCAATTTCTGTTCATAACAAGTTAACTTGATATGAACTCTTGTTACATATATTATTACGTATCAAGTTTTACATAACTTACGTGACACACGTAATTAAGTAACATTACGTTGACTAAATGTGTATAACCAAACATTGATTCAATGTATATGGATTAAGGTTGATCCAATGTTTATAACGCAACGTTAATCCAATGTGTGTGGAGTTGATCCATATACATTGAAATAACGTTGGATTATATACAGTGGATCAATGTTGTGTTTGCATCAAGAAATCAATTAGTCTTCATAGTTGTATTTATTTAAACAAGCCCGGCTACGTGACCTCTAAATGGCAATTAGCAGGAAGAGGATAAACTATAATACACACACATTAGATATTATATAAAATATATAATATCTAATGTGTGTGTATATGTATATATATATATATATATATATATATATATATATATATATATATATATATATATATATATATGCAGTATCGGACAAAACGTGTGCAACCAAATAATGCTAATTTAGTTTCTTTATATAAAAGTGCTGCATTTTTTCAATTTAGAGAAATAACTATGTAACTGTTTAGAGACAAAGTTCTTCAAGTTTTATTCATCATAAAGTTCATAATTTGTATACGGAAAATTAATAAATTAATCAAAAGTATTAAAAAAAGTTGATTTCCTTCTGGACAAAACAAGTGCAACTCGACAAAATGTTGACCAAGCTGTATTTCGCTATCAATATTTCGTGGCGAATCCTTTGTTGTCAATCACAGCCTTGCTTCTTCGAGGCATAGATTCGATCAGGTGATCAATGAAACTTTGTGTAATCGCTGCCCAGGTCTTTTGGATTTGTTCAAATAGTTGATCCTTATTACGAACACCTTCACAATTAATTCTGCGGTTGACGATTTCCCACAGGTTCTCGATAGGGTTGAGATCCGGAGATTGAGGCGGCCAATCCATCACCGATAGGTGGTTGTCTTGAAACCATTGCTTGACTACTTTTGCAGTGTGTTTCGAATCGTTGCCTTGCTAAAAAACCCATTTTATTGGCATATTCCATTCAGCATGAGGTAACATAACATCTTTCAGGATATTTTTATACATGAAATGGTCCATTATTCCATCGTTTCGATGTATTGGACCTAGACCGTTAGCAGAAAAACACCCCCAGACCATTACATTGCCTCCACCATGCTTCACGGTCTTATGGCAGTAACGTAAATCGAGGAGTTTTCCGGCCGGTCGACGTACACGGCAAATGCCATCGCTCCCAATGATGTTTAACTTCGATTCATCACTGAACAGGTCAGTTTGCCATTTCTGCACATTCCAGTCAATATGAGATGCTAGCAAACAGGAGTCTTTTCTGCTGGTTTTTTAGTGAAATCAGCGGTTTCTTTGCAGGGCGTCGAGAAAACAATCCGGCTTCAACAGCACGTCGTTTGATTGTTCGGTCCAATACAACCAGCTCTAATTGCTTTTGTATCTCGACTGATGATATCCAGGGATCCTTCTTGACGGATCCGACGATCATAGAATCTTCTCTAGAAGTGGTGGAACGCGGTCTTCCACCTTTGTTATCTGCTGCCAACTTCCCCGTAGAACGATATTTGCAACATAGTCTTGATACCATCCATTTTTTCACGAGATATTTATCACAAATACTTTTTTGTGACATTCCACTTACGTAATCGCTAATAATTTTCTTTTTTAGTTCCAATCCAAGACTGTCGGGAGCCATTTTTGCACTTGAAGTCATAAAAATAATAAAAATAAATAATCACGCTTCTTAAGGCTTACCGTGTTACATTTACCTTGTGATGATACAATAATGCTTTGTGGAACACAACGTCTAGGTTGGATGTGGTCTGTATTGATGTAATGAAACACTTGTTGTATTTCACTTCTTGTATTGTTCTTCGATAAAACACTTTGATAAAACTCACTTCGATAAACTGTCTTGATAATACTGACTGATTGACTTCCATATACTGACTGAATTACATGTCGATTTACATGTCTCTTATATAGTAAAATGAACATGTTCTGGAAGATTCTAGATGCTTCTTTTCGATGCTTCTGGATGCGTCTGGATGCTTCTGAATATTTCTGGATGCTACTGGATGCTTCCAGATGGCTTCTTCTGGAAACTTCTGGAAGCTTCTGCATGCTTCTGGAAACTTCCTTTAATTATTAAAAAACTTCCATGACGTTAACACGGACCAGACTTAAGAAAATGAAACAAACCAAAAAAGTTGCACTTGTTTTGTCCGCTGCAAAATGGCACTTGTCATTGAAATTCTGCCTGTGTGCTGTCACCTGTCAGCTGATTGCTCAAGTCATGGCATGCTATGACTCCAGACTCCTGAACTGTTTGCTGTAGTAGTATAGTTCGTTTCGTTTTTAAGACGTAAAATTAGGAACACTTTTTAGCATTGTTCGATGTTGGTTGCAAAAGTTTTGTCCAATACTGTATATATTGTTTTCTGTTATCGTTCTACCAAATATTGGGAATTTAATATTAAAATTATTAATACAAAAATGTCTTATTAATACAAAAAAAAAGTCATTGAATTTTGGGAATTTAAATCTCATTCATCCATACATTTCTCGTTTTGTAAGCAGCAATTTATCATATTTAGGCATTTTGAAGAATTTAAGAGCGGCTATGCTAGTTCATCTGTTCACAGAGGAGAGGAGTTTACTATATGTTTTTGACACGGTAAGAGTTTTATCGTAATTTATTGCTACTGCAGATTGTAACTTGATGTTTTATTTTGATTTAGGATCCAGTTTGTCTAACTCCAATTCTCCGAATTAAAGGCCCAGTTCTTAGACCATTTTCCATTGATCTATTTGTCGATAAAATTCTTGTCGCAAAAGACATTCCAGATTTTTCATGTGGCGTTACTATGGTTATGGCAGCATATTTTTTATATGACATTTTTTTTGCCTATCCTAAGCCTTTGTTAAAAACACTATATTTTATTGAACACCACGTTATATTAGATAAAGTTAAACTTTGCAAAACAGCTCAACAAATATCTAAATTATGCAAACTTTAAATGTTAAATTGATATGATATTTAAAACAATTAGCTGTATTTAAATTTTGTTTTTCTTAACAATCATCTTTCTCTTCAAATGGGGTTTATGGTAACATACTATGATATTGAATTGTGGTATATATGTATATATATATATATATATATATATATATATATATATATATATATATATATATATATATATAAATATATATATATATACTCTAAAATATATAACCAAATAATTCAATTCCGATAAGTAAAACAAAAGACGTCGCATGTAACCAAAACGATATAAAAACAATGTTGGTGGTCGATATTGGGTCAACGCGCAACATTAGTCAAACGTTTTATAGCTGGGTTAATCATTTTAAAATTTTACGTAATTATAAAGTTCCTAACCACATTAGGAATTTTATGATTATTAATCACATTAACAACTTTATGATCGTAATTTAATCACATTCAAGCAAACAACTCTGCTGTTAGTGTAACTTTTAAAGCCTCTCTAACAAAGGAGTCTCAAGAACATTTAAAAATCTGAAGACAACTCACAAGTTTTTTGCTGCTGGACCAAATAAAACTGCGGTAAAAGCATTTGTGACTATGGCTAAAAGCTTTGAACTTGTTCTTGATTTGAATCCTTAAACAGAACTCATTTATTTTGCAAATTTTGAGCGAACTTTTGCTGGGTAAAATCATGTTCTTCACATTGATACTCAATAAACTCAGATATTTAACGATTGATGACAAAAAAATGAGGCTGAGTTTAAAAGGGCATAACTCCTATATTTGAAATGATTTTTTTTTAATTAAAAATGTATCTAGTAGAGAATTTTTCGAGCTTTCAAAACATATATTTAATTATCTTCTAATACTCCATTTCTACGAATATTATCGATTCGATCTTTTACCGATCCCATAAGGCGTTGTATGGCACTAAAGTCGATCTTATTCAAACAATACTTTATTCTATTGCAAAGTTGATCAATAGTTTCTGCTTGCCAGTTGTTCTTGTATACTTCTCCTTTCAATTGAGACCAAAAGTCCTCAATAGACCTGCATTCAGGTACGTACGTTGGGAGGGTTGTCTTCCTTTTCAACAAAATTGATGTTATTTTGTCTGAAATACTCCACAACAGTTTTTGCGTAATGTGATGTTTCTAGGTCAGGCCAGAATATGTAATTGTCGTCTAGATGATTTGCTTTGATGAAAGGAACAAGTCTTTTTTTGATGCACTCGCTCAGGTATAATTCTTACTTGAGTGATTGCTTAGAAGGTACACAAAAAGGTATAGAAATACCTTTAGCCGAAACGCAAATCCAGACCAACACTTTTTGCTCATATTTTTCAACTGGATCATATTTTACGTTTGGCGGTGACAAAGCAGTGTTACTTGAGTAGAAATTTTGGTTTCCGTTAATGGTTCTATGCTTCAAAGTGAAATAAGATTCATCATCAATTATCCAATCGTGATTTTTATATTTTTCGTATAACCGACTGCATCTGGTTCTTATTTTGCGTTTTTGTGACTGTTCTTAATGGAGTCTTTGTTTTTTTTTTGCATTTAATATCTGTGTATTTCTTCAATGTTTTGCATATAAAAGACTGACCGCACACAAATTTTCTAGCTGCTTGTCTTTGTGAGACGCCATCCTTGTGGTCAAACATGGTCTTCAGCTCGGTAATGTTCTTTTTCGTCATTTTTTTTTTTGCGACTCGACCACTTCCTTTAACTCTTTGAGTTCCGATTCCATTTTCTGCGCGTTCAATTATACGGTATATGGTTGCTTTTGGTATTTTTTCTGCTTTAAAATGACAATAAGTGTAATATTTAACATTTTGCTTATTGTCCATGTAAAATCCATACACACGTTCACGGAGAAGCTCTTGCTTAGATTTGTTTATTTTCATTTTAAATCGTTGAATTTTAATTACTTTTTTATTTATTTAAAGCTAGATTAAACTTGCAACAAAATACATACAAAATATATATACAGCTAATGGTATTAGTACATGCAAACTTAAATTGAACGCAGTCTCATTTTTTTGTCATCACCCGTTACATGAAATTTAGGTGTAATTACCATTCCGTGGACTTTTTATCACACACACACACACACACACACACACACACACACACACACACACGCACGCACGCACGCACGCACGCACGCACAAAATTTAATCAAAAAGATATAGTAATACCCAATGGATGTCTGAAAGTAAACCTACTTCTCTCACATTGAGTAAGCTTCCTTCCTAGATTACTAGGTTATAAAATTTATTTACATTCAATTTTGCACAATGTCATAAATAAGACACTTACAAATAAATAATAAATTTTAAAAAAATCTATCAAAAGTATTAAAGAATTTTCAATATATAAATATTAAAAAAAACAAATCGAAACCTTAAAAAAAGAAACCTATAGAAAAAACTCAAACTTTAGAAAAAAACTTGTATAAAAAAAACTGAGATAGTAAAAAAAACCCTTGGCAAAAAAAAACTTTTGTAAAAAAATGTAACCTTGGCAAAAATAAATATTTTTGCAGAAAAAATCTACAGTTCAAACTATTGATCTTTATCAACTTTGCAAACTTCGACTTTAAATATTAAATAAAGAGGGAAAAAAAACATAGCGGCGCCAATAATGTAGCAGATAGTTGAACCAAACCTCCAGTACACTAAAAAGAAATTATTTTTTTAAATTGACAGCCAAAAGACAACCAACCTGTTCATATAAGTTTAAAAAAATGCTTTAATTTTTTAAAAATGAAATCAGAAAAAAATTATGAGCTCGTGTTAGGAAAATAAGAGTGATTGGCGCCTCCCCCTTAACACGTTAATAAATAAAAGTTTTCTTATGAGTAACTAAATGAAATTGTGTTTATGTGCTTGAATAATGGCTTTCTTTAGTATAGGCCTTTATTGTATTTTACAGTCACCTAAAAATTATTAAAAGGTTTTAAAAATATATAACGCCTTTTCCTGAAGAATTTTACTCAATGTAAAAATTTAAAATTGGCAGTATATGTATATTTGTCATTATCACACACTAAAAAAACTCTTATTATGCAAAATGTTCTCGAATTCATTTCACGTCAGAATTTAATTTTTTTAGTTTTTGCAAAAAATAAATAATGGTTTAAAATTTTGTACAAATGAGAGTAACGTTCCTATATAGAAGCACTTCTTTTTATAAAGATTACTCAATACAATTATTAATTTTAAATAAACTTCAAACATTTAATAAACAAAAAAACAACAAAGCCCAATATTTATAAATTATTAATTACTATTAATAATTATAAAAAATTATTATAAAAAATCTTAATGCTTTTTATGCGCCTAAAATGCAATACAAACTTGGCGATACGTGTGACAAAAAGCAACTTCGTGTTTTACAACATACGCTAGAAAACTTTAAACTCATTAATTTTTTCAAAAAATTTTGTTTAAATCTTTGCTTGATAACTTTTAATGATAAATTTTGACTTAATTTTTTAATTTTGAGCTAGTTTTATACATATATATATATATATATATATATATATATATATATATATATATATATATATATATATATATATATATATATATATATACATATATATACATATATATATATACATATACACATATATATACATATACACACACACACACATATATATATATATATATATATATATATATATATATTATATATATATATATATATATATATATATATATATATATATGAATTACGTTAAATATGTTCTTTTTTAAGATTTACAAAAATTATTTTTTTAAATTAAAACGTATTTAGTTATAATATTTGAATTGCAGAATAAAAAACACATAAAATCGAACGAATAAATTCGAAATTATCAAATTCGAAGTTGATTTGGAATTCAAGCCATTCATTCTTAAAAGCTTTTGAACAAAACGAGTCGAGTCTCTGAAGAAAAATGGCAATCTCTGAAGAGCGTGTATCCTCAGATTTTGAACGTGTTTTGGAAAAACAAAAATTTGAAAAAGAGTCTTTGATCAGCAATGCAGAAACTGATACAATTCTGGACGAAATAGCTGCAAAAGTAGATTTAATAAATCTAGAAAAAAAAGACGGCTTAGAGCACAACAACCGCGAACACGAAACCATCCAGAAGCAAAATGAACTGATTAGCACACTTACATGCCAGTTAAAAATAATTTTTGAAGAGTATCAATCAGCATCCAAAGAGCGGGATTACTACGAAGAATTAAATGAGACACTAATCCGTTGCTTAGAAGTAAAGGAAAGTAAATCTCAGCGAAATAAAGAAGAAACTGAATGTCAATTGCAAAGTAATAAAGATGTTGTTGGGCCCAATTCAGTACTTGAAAAATTAGACGACGAAAACAAACCACAAAATAGCGAAGCAAATGAAGTAGCGAGTTCTTCTGAAAATCAAAAAAATTTAACTAAGAATGGGAGTGTTACGAATACAGAGTTGACTCAGCTAAATCGCGTTCTGCTAAGAGAAATTTTTGAACTTCGCCATCAAATTGAAACGATGAAAGAAAATATTCGAGATTATTTAATTTCTGACACAGACGAGGAAGAAAGTGAATGCGACTCGACAGTCAGCAAAGAAGAAAACGAGCATAGCTGCGATCTTTGTAACCCTACTGAATTGAGAAATACAGACGACGATATAGATTCTAAGAGTCAAGCCACAGAAGAATACAAAAATACTGACGAAGAAAGCGAAACAAACAATGCTTTATAATGTCACAATAAGGCGCACGCACGAATTTATAATTAGTTAAAGCGTATATACAAATAGCCTTTTTAAACGAAATACAGCATTAACTTAAA